>NC_044978.1:183563266-183563824 GCF_008728515.1 Papio anubis | reverse complement strand
GAGTGTACACTCAGGAGAGCGCACATTCACTGGAGTACACACTCAGATGAGTGTGCACTCAGGGGAGCACGCACTCAGACGAGCACACACTCAGAGGAGCTCACGCAGACAAGTGCACAGAGGAGCACACATTCAGGGGAGCACACACTCAGGGGAGCACACACTCAGGAGAGTGTACACTCAGGAGAGCGCACATTCACTGGAGTACACACTCAGATGAGTGTGCACTCAGGGGACCATGCACTCAGACGAGCACACACTCAGAGGAGCTCACGCAGACCAGTGCACAGAGGAGCACACATTCAGGGGAGCGCACACTCCGGGTAGTGCGCACTCAGGGGAGCCCACACTATGGGGAGTACGCACTCAGGGGAGCACACACTCATGTTAGCGCGCACTCAGGGGAGTGCGCACTCAGGGGAGCGCACACTCAGACGACCGCGCAGAGGAGCACACTCTCATACGAGCGCACAGTCAGACGAGCACACACTCAGAGGAGCTCACGCAGACGAGTGCACAGAGGAGCTCACACTCAGTGGAGTGCACACTCAGGGGAGC
>NC_044978.1:183442310-183562343 GCF_008728515.1 Papio anubis | reverse complement strand
AGACAGAAAGAGGCGAGGGTGGGTGGATAGAGAGAGCCAAGTGTCAGGGCGGGGTGCGGGGCTTCCTGAGCCCTCCCCCTCTGGCCCTCCATTTGCCGCCAGTCTGAGCTGCGTGTCTGTCCCTGGAGTGAGAATTCTGTCTCCCCCAGAATCCTCTTGATCCTATAGCAGTTTCCTAGGTGGACTTGCAGATTGGATGACGGTCGGGATTCTGTGGTGGGATATTAGTGAGGGCAGCCAAGGGAGCCTCATCTCAGTGAATCTTGTCTTCCTAAAGGTCAGAATAAATAAAGGCCGGGTGCAGTGGCTCACGCCTGTAATCCCAGCACTTTGGGAGGCCGAGCTGAGAGTCTCGCTTGAGCCCAAGAGTTCGAGATCAGCCTTGGCAACATAGCAAGACCCCATCACTCTCAAAAAAAAAAAAAGTAAGGTGAGCCCTGAGATCCCCAGGACCTCAGTTTCTGGGCCTAGGAAACCCAGTTCATGATGAATGAAGTCTAGAAGGTTCCTTTCCGAGGTCTGTGCAGGATGAGGCCTTGCCGCTGGCCACACCTTGGTAGTCACCACATGCCCCCAGATTCCCTACATAAAGGTCAGCCTCGTTCGCCCCGGGTGTAGATGGAAAGTCTCCGGCGGTCTCCTGGTCGATGTCCTCCACCGTCACGCTGTCCTGGGGCCGTTGCGGGCGGCCTGCATGTGGGTCAGGCCTCCTCCGGCAATGTGGGGACAGGGAATAGCTTCTGGCTCACTGCCCACCTGGCTTTGGGCTCTGGGAACAAGACCAGGCTCCATGAGCTCCCTGCATACCCTGTTGGCTGTCGTGCATGGGGCTGAGGTCCTGGTTAGGAACTCACACCCAGAGCCTGGCTAGAACAGACTTAAATCCCAGCTTGGCCTTCCCTCCCTCTGGGGCCTGGGCACAATCTTTCACCTCCATGCACCTCCTCTCTTGCAAAAGGGAGCACTGGAAGGGTTGTAGTGAACACCTAGCCTTAGGATACAGCGCTGCCATTTCCTTGACTTCCTCCTCAGAGCACAGGGCAGAAAGAGAAAGGCTTTGAGCAGATAGCAATATCCAGTGGGCCTCATCGGCTGAACTCTGGTCCCACCTCACTCTCACAGGTGCCCACACCATCCTGATGGTCTGGACACCCACAGGGCCCTGTCTAAGGCCCACGGGGCTCTTCCCTCCCTGCAGGGGTGGGGGGACAGGAGGAAGGAGGGGATCTCTGCAGCTCTTTCTGGGCAGCATGGAGTTTTAGAATCTTGGGGTTTCAGAATCATGGGGCTGTGATTTGAATGGGTGGGGCTGTGATTTGAAAGGTCACACATATGCATGGGTGCTCTCTCTTTTTCCCTCTCTGTGTGGCAGTGGTATGGGTGAGGGGAGTGTCCTTTCTAAAGTCACATCTGCAGGCTGTACAAGAAGCATGGTGCTGGTATCTGCTTCCGGGGAGGCCTCAGGAAGCTTCCAGTCTTGGTGGAGGGCAAAGGAGGAGCAGGTACATCACATGCCAGAAGAGGAGAAAGAGAGAGTGGAGGGGAGGTGTCACACACTTTTAAATGACCAGATCTCATGTGAACTCAGAGGGAGAGCTCACTCATCACCGAGGTGAAAGCCCAAGTCATTCATGAGGGATCCGCCCCCATGTTCCAACCCCTCCCACCAGGCTCCATCTCCAACTCCAACGTTAGGTATTATAATTCAACATGAGATTTGGGCAGGACAAATATCTAAACTATATCAAAGGTATACATTGGTTCAGCTCAAAAAAGTGGGAAATCTCAAAACAGAGGCTTACAAGTTGTATTAGTTTGTTTTCACACTGCTATGAAGAATTACCCAAGACTGGGAAATTTATAAAGGAAAGAGATTTAATTGACTCACTGTTCTGCATGGCTGAGGGGGCCTCAGGAAACTTACAATCATGGCAGGAGGGGAAGCAAACATGTCCTTCTTCACATGGCGGCAGGAGAGAGAAGTGCCAGCAGGGGAAATGCTAGACACTTATAAAACCATCAGATCTTGTGAGGCTCACTCACTACATGAGAACATCATGATGAAACTGCCTCCATGATCTAATCACCTCCCATGAGGTCCCTCCCCCAACATGTGGGGATTACAATTCAAATTACAATTCAAGATGAGATTTGGGTGGGGACACAGAGCTAGACCATATCATTCCACCACTGGCCCCTCTCAAATCTCATTTTCTCACATTTCAAAACACAATTATGTCTTCCCAACAGCTCTCCAAAGTCTTAACTCATTTCAGCATTAACTCAAAAGTCCAAATCCATAGTTTCATCTGAGACAAGGCAAGTCCCTTCTGCCTATGAGCCTGTAAAATCAAAAGCAAGTTAGTCACTTCCTAGATACAGGGTGGGTACAGGCATTGGGTAAAGACACTCATTCCAAATGGGAGAAATTGGCCAAAACAAGGGGCTGCAGGCTCATGCAAGTCTGAAATCCAATAGGATAGTCATTAAACCTTAAAGTTTCAAAATGATCTCCTTTGGCTCCATGTCGCACATCCAGGTCATGCTGATGCAAGAGGTGGACTCCCACAGCCTTGGAGAGCTCTGCCCCTGTGGCTTTACTGGGTACAGCCTCCCTCTCAAATGCTTTCATGGGCTGGTGTTGAGTGTCTGTGGCTTTTCCAGGTATATCGTGCAAGCTGTTGGTGGATCTACCATTCTGGAGTCTGCAGGACAATGGCCCTTTTCTCACAGTTCCACTAGGCAGTGCCCCAGTGGGGACTCTATGTGGGGGCTCCAAACCCACATTTCCCTTCTGCACTGCCCTATCTCCATGAAGGCTCTGCCCCCACAGCAAACTTTTGCCTGGACATCCAGGCGTTTCCATACATCCTCTGAAATCTAGGTAGAGGTTTCCAAACATCAATTCTTGACTTCTGTGTACCCACAGGACAAACACCACATGGAAACTGCCAAGGCTTGGGGCTTGAGGCAATGGCCTGAGCTGTACCTGGGCCCCTTTTAGTCATGGCTGGGGTGGCTGGGATGCAGGGCACCAAGTCCTAGGCTGCATACAGCACTGGGCCCTGGACCAAGCCCATGAAACCGTTTCTTCCTCCTAGGTCTCCAAAACAATTTTCATTCCTGCGCTTTCAGGCCTGTCATGGGAGTGGCTGCCACAAAGGTCTTTAACATGCCCTGGAGACATTTTCTTTATGGTCTTGGCAATTAACATTCAGCTCCTTGTTACTTATGCAAATTTCTGCAGCCAGCTTGAATTTCTCCCCAGAAAATGGGTTTTTCTTTTCTACTGCATCATCTGGCTGAAAGTTTTCCAAACTTTAATGCTCTGTCACCTGTTGAACACTTTGCTGCTTAGAAATTTCTTCCTCCAGACACCCTAAATCATCTCTCTCAAGTTCAGAGTTCCACAGAACTCTAGGGCAGGGGCAAAATGCCACCAGTCTCTTTGCTAAAACATAGCAAGAGTCACCTTTACTCCACTTTCCAACAAGTTCCTCATCTCCATCTGAGACCACCTCAGCCTGGACTTCATTGTTCATATCACTATCAGCATTTTATTCAAAGCTATCCAATAAGTCTCTAGGAAGTTCCAAACTTCTCCACATTTTTCCTTTTTCTTCTGAATCCTCCAAACTGTTACAACCTCTGCCAGTTAGCCAGTTCCAATGTCGCTTTTACATTTTCAGGTATCCATCTAGCAGTGACACTCCTGGTACCAATTTACTGTATTAGTTCGTTTTCGCACTACTATAAGAACTACCCGAGACTGGGTAATTTATAAAGGGAAGAGGTTTAATTGACTCACAGTTCTGTATGCCTGGGGAGATCTCAGGAAACTTAAAATCATGGTGGGAGGGGAAGCAAACACATCCTTCTTCACATGGTGGCAGGAGAGAGAAGTGCCAGCAGGGGAAATGCCAGACACTTATAAAATCATCAGATCTGGTGAGACTCACTCACTATCAAAAGAACATCATGGGGGAACCTCCCCCATGATCTAATCACCTCCCACGAAGTCCCTCACCCAACACATGGGGATTACAATTTGAATTACAATTCAAGATAAGATTTGGGTGGGAACACAAAGCCAGACAACATCACGAGTCATAGGTAGATTCAGAAATCCCTTAATCTGCAATTGATTAAAGGAACAAACTTTGTTGAAAAACTGTGAAAGGAGGCCGGGCGCGGCTCAAGCCTGTAATCCCAGCACTTTAGAGGCCGAGACGGCTTTGATCACTAGGTCAGGAGAGATCGAGACCATCCTGGCTACAATATAGTGAAACCCCGCCTCACCAAAAATACAAAAAAAACTAGCCGGGCCAGGTGGCGGGCTACTGTAGGTCCAGCTGCTCGGGAGGCTGAGGCAGGAGAATGGCGTAACCTGAGGCGGAGCTTGCAGGCCGAGATCCGCCACCGCACTCCAGCCTGGTGGCAGAGGGAGACTCTGTCTCAAAAAAAAAAAAAAAAAGAAAACCAGAAAGGAGTGTTTAAGATAAGGATGCTTTGTCAGTTCCGCCACAATATGCCCTGCTTAACAGGATCGATGGCCCGCAGGTGGGACTTACCCTTGCCTGGCATAGCTTTTGAGCCCTGTTTATAATTTGATATCTTATTCCCATGAAGAGTCTGTTCTGCCAGTCATGTGATCTCCAGATCTCCATTGACCTCTAATGTTTATGCACAACATTAATCTGGTCAGTTGTGCCTACACTCCAAAAAGGAGGAACTAAAATGAGGCGAGTTCCACCTCCCTTTCCATCATGGCTGGGAACTAAGTCTTTAAGGTTTCACTGAGGTCCCCTTGGATAAAGGGGCTCCATTTATTTGGTGAGGAGCATAGGATTTTATTTTTAGTTTACACTCTGTTTGTCCTCTGTTCCTGTTAGTCCTCTCTGTTCCATGTTAGTCCTCTCTGTTCCATGTTAGTCCTCTCTGTTCCCTGTTTGTCCTCTCTGTTCCCTGTTAGTCCTCTCTGTTCCCTGTTTGTCCTCTCTGTTCCCTTTCTGTTTGCCCTCTCTGTTCCATGTTAGTCCTCTCTGTTCGAGAGCGATACCTCGTGAGAGCCGATCCTTTCTTTCGAGCCTTTGAGTTGAGTCCTCGACCGATAGCGAGCCTTTCGAAATCGAGGAAATGAGTTCTTTCTTTGACCGAGAGCGACTTTTCGACCGAGAAAGGAGTTCTTCGAAATCGTATAGTATTCTTTGAAATTCCTTTTGTTATCCTTTCTTTGTTCGATAAAGATCCTTTGACCGAGCAGTTAGTCTCGAGCCTTTGTTTATTCTTTTCTAGAAATTCCTTTATTTGTCTCTTTCTGTTCCCTTTGTTTGTTCTCTTTTCGAGTTCTGAGAAGATCCTTTGTTCTCGTGAGCGAGTCCTTCGAGCACCGAGAAATATCCTCTTTCTTTGTTCCGATAGCCGCCGAAAACCTTTCGAGCCCCTTGAGCCGATCCTTTCGAGTCGATAAAAGATCCCGAGGAAAGAAATCCTGACGCCGGAAACTTCGAGTCTTTGAACCGAGCGAAACGCCGACTTTAGCCGGACCGAGAAGATCCTTTATTTATGCTGACTTTGAAGAGTTCTTCGAAATCGATAGCGAAACTGAAATTCTTTATGCCGATCTCGAATGAGATCCTGAAATTTTTGTCGAGCCGGACTTTGAGCGTTCTTTCGACCGAGAAAAGGTTTCGAGTTCTCGCGATGCCGATCTCGAAATTTATCCTCGAAATCGAGTTATCCTTTATCCCTTTGCCGGATCCTTCTTTGTTCCTTTGAGCTGAAAACCTTTTCGACCGGATCTTTGAGTCGACTTCTCGAAATCTCGATGATCCTTTTCGAAACGTTTGTCCTTCGAGTTTGTTTGTCCTTTCTCGAAATTCGAGTCGATGTCCTTTCGAACGATGAAACCCTCGAGCCGGAACCTTCTTCGAAACGAGAAGATCCTGAGCCTTTATTTTTGTTTGTCCTTCTATTCTGTTATCCTTTATGCCGATCCTCGAGCCCTTTGTTTGTCCTCGAACGAAGGTCCTTTATAAGCGATCCTTTTCTCGAGCCTCTTTCTGTTGTCCTTTCACCGATGCCGATCCTTCGAAATCTTTGTCCTCTTTGAAACCGATAGTTATCCTTTCACGAGAGCGATCCTTCGTGACCGATGTTATCCTTCGACGAAATTCTTTACGATCCTTCGAACCGAGAAGATCCTTTATCCTTTGTCCTCTCTGGTCCCTGTTTGCTCTCTCTGTTCCCTGTTTGCCCTCTCGGTTGTGTGTTTTTCCTCTCTGTTCCATGTTTGTCCTCTCTGTTCCCTGTGTCTGGTTCAACTTCCATGCTTACCCTGTGCTATGCAAATCCCACCCACCCCTGTAGAACCAGTCCTCCCCTTTCTCCCTGACACTTCCTAGATCCTGCTCAAGAGGTGTCCCATCTCAGCTCCTCTGGGTGACTTTGCTTGTTTCCTCTCCCTCTCCAGCTCAGCCCCCATGGCCTAGACCAGAGCCTCCACCCCAGGGAGACCCTGTGGCTGTTCCTTTCATTTAATCCAGCCGGGTGCACAGCGGCCCGCTCTGCCCATGGGGTGGGACAGGGCCCTGCCCAGTGAGGTCAGAGTCCCTGGGAAGTCATGGAGTGTGAGGCAGAACCCCTCCCTGAGTCCAGATGGCCCAGTAGAAGGGGGCATGGAGGAAAGTGTGGGGGCTCTGGGGCCTTTAAACTTCATCTCCCTGCCTGGTAGGAGAGCCTTCCCCGGTGGTGTCTGATGCCTCCTCCATCACAGGAGACTAAACACCCTCTCTTGGCAGCACTCTGGGAGGTGGTGAGTGACTAGGGGGGGCCTGGCAGAGCAGCCTCGCCTCCTCCCAACAATAAGCCACATTCTCATTCCCACAGGAGGGGCTCATGCAATGCTGGGCCAGCCAGGACCCCAACACCTGCCCAGCTGGCCTGTGTGACATTCCCTCTGGTTTGTCCTCAGCCTGGGGGAGAGGGGAGGAGGATGGAGAGGGGTAGGGAGGAGAGAGATAGAGGAAGGATGCTTTGGCCTCCGGAGGTCCTGCTATGGACGCAGGTGGCTGTGGGGGACCTTAAGGCCATGCAGGAGAAGCTGCGGGCCGGTGCCCAAGCCTGGCTGGCAGGATCCCTGCCCAGCCCCTGGGACCTCCCAGCCCTCTCTGAGCCCACACAGTCCCCGTCAGCCACCAGAGCCCCCGCCCACACTCACAACCATTGTTAATTAAGACTATCTCCATTATTGGGCTAATTAACAATTAGCATAAACATAATTAGCCAGCGCTGACATTTAACTCATTACATTGTTTAAATAATTTTCGGAAATTGCCCCAGCGGCATTCTGTCAGCTCGCAATAATGGCTCCACTTTGTCATGTAAATTAAATGACATTTGTGTTGTTGCTGTCCCACCGTGGGAGATGGTAGGCCACATTCCACCCTCAGGCCTCCTGGTGTGACCTGGCACTCGTCCTGGTCCTGCCCCTACCACCGACTGGTGGCGAGGTGGTGCAGCGGGAGCCCTCCCCAGGCCTGGCTGCCAAGAGAACTCCAGGCCAGAGGACAGACCCAGGCTAGCCCTGTGGTCCTGGCCTCTGCCCCCCAGGACCCTGGCACAGGAAGTTCCTGGGACCAGTGGGCGGTGTGGGTCCCAGTGCCAGGACTGAGGGAGATTCCTGGGTGTCGGAGAATGAGGAACAGAGGTCTGGGGCCTGGAGAAGCCTGTGGATTCCACTTCCAGTCAGTTCCAGGCATCAGTGACACCCAGGAGGTCCTGGATACCTGGCCAAGGGCCTCTCCCTCAACCTCCCATGTGGACCCCCATCTCTGAGTGACTCTGGGGCTGAAGTCCTGCAGGAGGTGGTCATCACCTGTGGGGAGCTGCTAAGCCAGCCCTGCCATGCTCTGGGGAGTCCTGGTCAGCAAGGGACCCTGATGACCAGGCCCAAGGGCGACCCCCTCAGCCCCAGCTTCCAGCAGCCCCTTCCTCTCCCCAATTCCCCACCACCTTATGTCGCCGACTTCAACTCAGACACACAGACCCAGGGTCCTTGACCATCCCTGGGGTGGGGACAGCCTAGAGCCCAGCCAGCAATGGGCACAGAGCTGATCCAGGGGCATGAACATCAAGGTGCTTCCCCCCAACCCTGCCACCGAGTTTACCTCCACAGTGTTCACAATGACTGATCTTCCTCTCTCCCTGATGTCTGCACCCCGGAGCCCCAAATGCCCCCCATCAGAGAAGGCGGATTTGGGGCAGCTGGAGGTTGGGCCTAAGCTTGGAAATGCTTCCCACTCTCTCTGGCTCTGGCCAGCCAGCACTGGCACTCACGTTCACTCACTCCTTCCTTCCCACCTTCCTTCCTTCCCTCCTCCCTCCTTCTTTTGTTAGTTCTGTCATTCATTCATTCATCCATTCCGTTATTCCTTCCTTTGTACTTTTTCGGGGTTTTTTTTTTTTTTTTTTTTTTTTTTTTTTTTTTTGAGACGAGTCTCGCTCTGTCACCCAGGCTGGAGTGCAGTGGTGTAATCTTGGCTCACTGCAACCTCCGCCTCCTGGGTTCAAGCAATTCTCGTGCCTCAGCCTCCTGAGTAGCTGGGATTACAGTCATGTGCCACCATGCCTGGCTAATTTTTGTGTTTTTAGTAGAAACGGGGTTTCACCATGTTGGCAAGGCTGGTCTTGAACTCCTGACCTCAGGTGATCTGCCTGCCTTGGCCTCCCAAAGTGCTGGAATTATAGGCATGAGCCACCATGCCCAGCCCCCTTTTTGCTTTTGTTCATCCAACGGACAGCAGCTGTGGGCAGGGCTCAGCATAGCTCCCGGGTCTCCCTACCCCTTGATCCTGCCTGCCTGGGTGGGAGCCTCACCTCAACTCCAGGGACAGGCACTGGTCAGCACTGGGGTCCACCTGCCCCCACATGTCCTCTGCTGTGCTCCATCTTTACAAGGTGGCCCGGACTTGCTCTGTGGGTGCAGGAGGACGCCTTAAGCTGTGGGGGGCTCTGGGTGTCCACCTACTCTGGGTTGGGCCAGGTGAGCCCCAAGGCCCCTTTCACAGAAGGTTAGTTCTCTTGATGATGAGGCTACATGGGTCTCCCACCACCCACTCCCACTGGCAGGTGACCGGAGGGAACAGAGAGGGCAAACAGGGAATGGAGAGGTGAACAGAGAACAGAGAGGGTGAACAGGGAACAGACAGAGTGAACAGGGAACAGAGAGGGTGAAAAGGGAACAGAGAGGTGAACAGAGGGAACAGAGAGGGTGAACAGAGAACAGAGAGGGTAAACAGGGAAATGTATAAGCGAACAAGGAACAGACAGGGTGAACAGGGAACAGAGAATATGGAACAGAACAGAGGGTAAATGGAATGAGAGGGAATGAAGAGGAATGAGAATGAGGGTGAGGAGGGTGAAGAAAAGAGGAATGAGGAATGAGGGAATGGAACAGAAGAGGGAAAGGGAATGGAATGGAGGGAAGGAATGAGAATGGAATGAGGGAATGGAATGGATGGACAATAAGGAATGGAATGGAATGGATGGATCTGGGTGGTGGAACAGGAAACGAGGAATAGGAACAGAGGATGAAGGAACAGATGGAATAAGGAATGGAATGGAATGGAATGGAATGGAATGGAAAGGAATGGAATGGAATGGAATGGAAGGAATGGAATGGAATGAAGGAAATGGAATGGAAATGGAATGAGGAATGGAAGGAAGGAATGAAGGAAATGAGGGAAGAATGGGAGAGGGTGAACAGGGAACGGAGAGGGTGAACAGGGAACAGAGATGGCAACCAGAGGGACCAGATAGAGTGCTGCTCTGTTGCCTCTGACAGCGGCGAGGCAGCGTCTGAGAGTCTCCAGCCTTGAGAATGACGATCAGAGCCTCAGATGAAGTCTGAAACTCCAGTCGTGGCGGCCTTCCACCTCCCCCCTTCCCTGTGCTTCCCAGACAGGGCCGAGTGGCCCCCAGTGCCCAGGACGACTAAATCAAATGGCCCCGAGAGTTGTGGGGCCGGTTCTGGCTGTGGCGTTTGTCAGCTCACAGGCCTCTCACAACTCTACAGCCTCCTGAATTCATAGGAGTGCCAGGGTCACATAATTCACTGCACAGTAGATTTAACCTGGCGGCCAGTAATTCAGCATTTTGGCTTATAATATTGCTTTCCACTTCTTCCGAGTTATCGGCTGCAGTTCCCCTTCCAGGTCACTATGGATATCAAAAATCAATTTGGAAAGATGGATACTGTCAGGGAATAAAGCATGAAGACAGAGGCTGCCCTCTCGCCTCCGTCCGTGCTCCTGAACCTTGGCGAGGGCTCTGATTGCTTGCCAGGACTTGACTGGGAAATCACCAGGGGTTGTTCGCTTGCACAGGTCAACTTCTCCCGGGAGGCTTCCCTCCTGCCCCGCCTCCCTCCAGTCCCAGCCAGTGCGTCTTCCCGCCTGCGGCCTCTGTATCCCGGTCCTGTCTGGAGCGACTGGGGCTTAATCTTGGCCTGGCCTGTGCCTGGGGGTTCCAGGGTCTTTAGCTGCTCTCCGACTCCAAGTAGGGGGAGAAGCTGATGCCCCCAGTGGCCACCCACTGGACTTCATGATACTGGATGTGGATTAAGGAATATTGTACCGTTTTAGGAGACGGGAGGACAGGGGCTGTGCTGTACCTTGAGTGTGATGGGCTACTCATCTGTAAAAGGAGCTCTGTGGTCCGTGCCTCACAGCGTGTGGAGGAGGAGGAGGTGGGGAGGAGCCTAGTGCAACCTCAGCCCCGGGGGCATTTCCAATCCAGCCTCTGCAGCTCGGCCACCCCGAGCTCGGCCCAGCACCCTGGCTCTGCTCCCCGCAGACTCTCCTGCCCTGGCTCCCATGCTGCTTTCTCTGCCTCTCCAGGCCCCATCCTCTAACTGTGGGCACCCAGTGCTGCCCTGACCCTTCCCTGTCCTGTCTGCACTCATCCCTCATCCACACACTGAGGACCCCATGCAGGCATCTCCAGCCCTGCTGGCTCTTCTGAGCTCGATGACCTCCACGGCTGGCCCCTTGCCCTCACATCAGTGACCCCAACCCCCATCTTCACAGACCCCTCAGTCTCTGTCCTTGCCATGTTTCTAGAATCCAACGACCGTCCTCCCGGGTCCTGGTCCCTGCACCTGCCACAGCCTCCACGTAGCCCTCCTGCCCCACTGCCTACACCCTGTGCCAGCTCCTTCCCAATTTACTCCAAGTGCAGCAGGCCAGCCTCCCTGCCTTGGCATGGGCTCTGGAGAGCCATGCCCTTCACTTCCTGGACCCCAGAGCCCAGGACAGGACCCTGCAGGTGGGGACCCCTTGGTGGCCACCTGCTGAGCAGTGAGCAAGGGCCCTGACGCTTGTGTGGTCAAGAAACTCGACGCGTGGCCACTGAGTGCCACCCTGGGACCAGGGACAGGATGTGGGGTGGCTGCTGGGGAGGGGAGTCCAGTGCCCCACAGGGGCTTACTTCACCTTCCATAGAAGTCAAAGGTGGAGAGGGGAAGGCAGAGGTCCCTGGCCAGGGTGGGGAGTGTGGGCAAAGGATACAGGCCAGGGTGGGGAGACCCTTTCTGATCCTCCTCACAGACCCCAGACCCCACCTGGGGGCTCCTGTACATTGGCTTCCGAGCTGCAGCCTGAGACCTTGGCCTCATGGCCCAGTCTGGAGTCCACCTCCCCGGGCCTCCCACCAGCCCACACAGTCACCTGGGACTGTGGGTCAAGCTTCCAGAAGTCCTGGGACCCAGGGAGGCCACAGCACTGGAGGACGGCTGCCAGCAGGTGGGAAAGGGGCTTGGCCAGGGCGCTGCCTGTCCCGTTCTTTCGTTTGCAAGCAGCTCTTGAGTCCACACCTCCAGGGGCCTGCAAGTTCATTTGCTTGTCTTACACCTGGCAGCCCTGAGCACTGAGGCTTGATGAGGCTAAGGAGATCTGCCAGGAAGACCCTATTGATTTTAATTACCCAGAAACAGCCCACAGGGACAAAGGACTTTGGCTGTTTATTTAGCCAGGCTGTGCTGCATGCGCTATTGTGGAAGGAGAGATCAAATCAGCTGCCCTCATTATAACTATAATAATAAGGCCAAAACGCTTGCTCACCAGGGCATTTTTTTTTTTAAAGCACACTCACTGCCCTACCTTCCTCACCTCCCTCAGCAGGCTTGAACAACCAGGAGCAATTACATCCTGTCGATATTAATTCAATTAAATCCAGGTTATTTATTGGGTATTATGGAAAAGGATTCTCTGGCCTTACAGAGATGGGGCATGACTGAGGGAGTGAGCAGGATACAGAAACCTCAAGCAGAATTGATTGCGGGCATGGGCCAGAAAATCAGCACAAGTCCAGGAGAAAGGTAGAGAGCGTAGGGCACTGTGGGGGCTGCTTGGGTTGCATTTCTTCTGGGACTAGGACAGAAGAAGATCAGAAGGTGTTGGAAAAACCTACAAAGTGGCCTTGTAGAAGACCGAGTGGCCTCCAGCAAGTCATTCAGTGCTTCAATTCCTTGACCGCGAGCTGAAACTGTTTCTTTGGACGATGATGACAGGATGGTGCTGACAACATGGTAGGATAAAGGATAATGAAGGGGCCATTGGCAGGAGAATGGTGATGATGATGATGGATGATTGTGAAGATAATGAAGATTATCATTGGGTTGACAACAGTGACAATGGTGATGATGATAATGGTGTTGATCGTGATGATGATGGTGATGATGATGGTGATGATGATGGTGATGACGGTAGGGATGATGATGATAGTAATGGTGATGCTGCTGCTGATGGTGATGATGATGGTGGTGATGGTGAAGGTGATGATGGTGAAGATGATGATGGTGATGATATTATGCTGGTGGTGGTGGTGATTATGGTGATGGTGATGGTGGTGACTATGTGATGATGCTGCTGCTGATGGTGATGGTGATGATGATGGTGGTGATGGTGATGATGATGGTGATGGTGATGGTGATGATGGTGATGGTGATGGTAGTAATGGTGATGCTGCTGCTGATGGTGGTGATGGTGATGATGATGGTGGTGGTGATGGTGGTGACCATGGAAATGACAATGGTGGTGATGATTGTGATGGTGGTAGGGATAATGATGATGATAGTGATGGTGATGTTGATGCTGCTGATGATGGTGATGATGATGATGGTTTTGTTGATGCTGGTGATGAGGATGACAGTGAGGATAGCGATGCTGTTATACAGCTGATGGTGGTGATGGTGGTGATAATATTGGTGGTGATGGTGTGGATGATGATAATAATGATGGTGATAGTGATGGTGGGGACGATGGTAATGGTGATGATTATGGTGGTGATGATGATGGTGCTGATGATGGGTGAATATGAGCAATGATGACGTGAGAGACAACAGAAAGACATCTGCCTTGCTGACCTCAAACTGTTGCCATTAGGTTAATGGGATAATGGGTTTTTGATACCTTGGTAGAGCACACAAGTACAAAAGGCTGTGAATGAAATAGGAGCCACCAAGTGGAAGGCCATGGATGAGCATCAGTGTCAGTGGCAGGAGGGCCATGAAGGACCCCACATTTAGGACCCAACCTTAAAGGGAGAGCAGGCCACATGTACTGGTGACACCTTCCACTCTAGGCTGAGAATACAGGGTCCAGAGGAGGCCCCTGGTGGCTGTCAATACCAAGGGGCAGAGAAAAGTGTCTGCTGAGTGCCCACTAGGGGCTGGACACTGTGCAGAGAGCTTTACCTGGGTCCCCTCATTTAGTCCTCACAATGACCCTTGGGGCTAGGGACATCTCAGGGACCTGGTTCTCCTGCATAATTCCTGTCTACACTGGCTGATCAGGCATCATTTTTAGACACCTTCTTCCACTCTTTCCTTTGGATGATAGAGCACAGGCCACCTCAGCAGTGGGAGTTTCTCCCCCATTTTACAAATGCCAGCACTGAGGCTCCCAGAGGTGGAGGCTGTGAAGCCAGGTCTGCAGATGGCTCTAAGTGCTGTGCCCTCCTCCTGCTGAGTTTGGGGATGACTAGCAAGGGGGAGAGGTTCAGGATCTTGGGAGCCTGAAGGGCATTGCAGAGCCCTGCTGCCTGACTTTGAGGAGGTCCCCAGGGTAGGGGGTGGAGATCACAGGGGGCTGGCCCCTGTTTGGTGACATGGCTGGGACTGATATAGGATTCTCAGTGGATTCAAGTGACCCCTGAACATCAGGGTATAGCTGTGGGAACCCCAAAGGGCCACGGGAAGGGCAGGAGGCTTGGACGGGAGGTGGTGGGAGGTGGGCAGAAGCTGTAGGCCTAGGGACCAACCAACACACCGGGCACATCAATGTCCTGTGGCTGCCTTAACAAAGTACCCCAACCCAAGGGGCTCACAATACCAGAAGTATGTCCTGTCACAGGCTGGAGCCCAGAAGCCTGAAACTCAGGTGCTGGCAGGGCTACATTCTCTGCAGGCTCCAGGGGAGGACCCTTCCTGCATTTCCCCAGATTCCTGGGCTGCTGGCCGTCCTGGATGCCATCCTCTTGACTTGTAGTGGCACACTCCACCTGCCCCTGTCTGCACATGGCCATCTCCCTGCGAGGGTGTCTCCATGTCTCTGTTTTCTCTTCTTATAAGGACACCAGTCATTGGATTAGGGCCCACCCTACTCATGTGACCCCATTTTACCTTGAGTACAACTGCGAAGACTGTTTCTGAATGAGTCACACTCGTGGGTACTGGTGTACAGGAATTTTGGAGGGACGCTGTTCCACCCAGTGCACTATAGCACACAGGCCTGCAGCCAATGGGCTGGGAGCCATGGCACCTACTGCCAGAGCTGCTGGGTGGCCTGGTGGCCGGTCGGTGGTGACCCTTCCCGAGGCCACCACCCTTGTGTCCATGCCTGACTGCATCCTGAATGCTGACAGTGTCCTGGCCCTGACTCACAGCCAGAGCCCAGCATCATCAAGAGGCTGGTGGCCGCCACGACCCCAGGGCTGTGCGTGTTGCCTCTGGCTCCCGAGGTGGGCTCCACGGCCTCATGCTGGACACCGTGTCTAACCGGCCGAGATTGACCTGTTTGGGGCTCCTCACTGCAGCTGAGTGATTTGATCTGAGACCCAGACAGCAGTCAGGGCAGTAATTGGATGTTATGAGATCGGAGGGCCACTCTCTGAGGAGGGGGCAGCTGAGCGGCGGTGGGCAGCCGGAGGAGGGAGCTGCGGCCAGCAGTGGGGGCGGGGTAGCCGCTGTCCGCTGGAGATAAGCCCCTCATCTTCAGCCCCTAATCTCCTGCTGGGGTCATGGACAGAGCCTGAGGCAAGATGGAATGAACATGGCCACTGTCCAGCCACTGCCTGGCACTGTTGCCCGGAGGGTGCTGTACAATTAGTTTTAAATATCAATTTCATGGCTGCTCAGGGGAGGGGACAAGCAGGCAGGCTTCACCCAAAGCAAACCAGGTGTTTCCTGCAGGTTTCAACTTTGTAAGAAAAGGCAGAAGCCATCAACGACGTGTCCAGCTGAGCTGACGCCAATGCACCTTCTCTGGGGCCTTCAAAACTCGGCCCCAAGACCCCCACGCTGCTCCTCCCCTGGACCTGCCCCATCCTGACCCCAATGCTGTAACCAGCCTTCCTGGCACCCTTGTCCCTGCAAATCCCACTCAGGCTCTGTCCCCTCCTCCAGGAACCCTTCGCAGAGAGCTCCTCCTCAGACCCCAGGCCCTGGCGTAGGCCCAGCTCTGCCCAGGGCTCCAGACCAGTGCTTCTGCCTCCCCCAGAGACCCGGCCAGCCCGGCCCCACTGCCCTCCCAGGCAGCTCTAGCTGGCCAGGTGGGGATGTGTCTGGGAAGAAGAAGGGGCTGAGGCCTGGGAGGGTTTGTGGGAGTGGGTCAGAGCATCCGCTGGGACCAATGCTGACCATGGATAGAGAACCTGAGGGCACCGCCCAACAGGGCAGGAGAGTGAGGCGCAGGGGTGAAGATAGCGCTGGAAGCCAGGCCAGTGAGGCCTGAGAAGGCCCCAAGGAGGAAGGGGCTTTAACTCTGACTTCAAAATACGAGTCAAGCTGGCTAGGAGGAGAGGTGGTGAAGGGGTCCTTTTGTGGGGTCCCTCATGAGCAGGGGACAGGGAACGCTTGGCGAGGTTCCCCAGAAGGGCAGCTCCCAGTGCCCTACCCAGGCCTCTGACTCCACATGGCCAGCGTCACCCATCCCACCCCCGCCAGACCTGGGGCTGGCTGAGCTGTCAGGGCGGCAGGGGGTGGGTGTGGTCCCCAGGGGAGGTCACTGCTGAGCTTGGCAGGGCGCATGTGGTTCCCAGAGACTCACTACTAGGCCTGGCAGAGTGGGTGTGGTCCTGAGTCGGGCTCACTGCCCAGCCTGGCCAGCCCCTTCTGGAGCCAGGTGGCTGATCCCGGAGCGGGTGCCTGCACCTCGGGCGCTCTAGAAGGGTTGGTTGAAGGAAGGAACTTGCGGGAACGAAACGGCCTCGGGGCCTGCACGCATCAGGCATTCGCCCTCTCAGTCAGGCGCAGCTGGACACGTCGGGCGGGGACCGCGTGGGGAACACGGCTGCGTTCCGGGCTCCGGGCGCCGGCTGGCCGGGTGGGCTCTCCAGGGACCCCGACGCACGCTCCCTGCCCGGTGCCTCGGCGGTGTGGCGGTTGGGGGAGCCGCCGGGGGTGGGGGTTCGACGCCGGCCCAGGCCGGACCCATGTCAGCGGACGTCACTGCGGGAAGCGCGGCCGGCGGGGGCGACCCAGGGTCTTCGCGGCTCTCACCCAGCGGCGTGCCGCAGCCGCAGGCAATTTATCTCCGTCTCCCCGCTCTTAAAACACTTTTATCAAAATTGGCGGTCACACCGCGCTGAACCGTGGTGGCCTCAATCTTAAACGCTGCGCTGCAGATTTTAATTTGGGGAAGATTAATGCGCTCGCGGCGTCGGCGGCGCCGCGCCCGTTATCGCGCCTGACGGGTGTCAGCGGCCGCCGCGCCCCGTGTCCCCGCGCCCGTGTCCCGCGGGGCAGCCGGAGCCCGGGTGAGTGTCCGGGCGGGCCGGGCCTGCCCTCGGTCCGCTGCAGGCTTCACGCGTCCTCCCGCCCCCAAGACCTCGCACCGGGGCATCTCCACTCCGCTGCTCCAGCTGGGACCCCGGCCCACCCTGCACGAACCGTCCCTCGAGCCTGGGACCCCCCCACTCCCGGCTCCACCTCCCGGATCTCCTCGGAGCTGCCCCCAGCCCCGCTGCGCTCCTGCTCTCTGGCTGCGCCTGTCAAGACCCTCACTCCTTCGCCCTGACCCCACCGCTTCCACCAAGACGCCAGAGTCTGATCAGCCTCTGCCTTCCTGCGGTGCCTGTTTGAGCCCTTGGTCAAACCCACCCTGCCCCTCCACCTGTTACCTCCACCTCCCCTTGCCTTCCCCTGATACACAAGGATCCCCCGTCTGCTTCCACGCTGTCACCTGACAAGGAGGTTCTCCTGACTTCGATTTCAAACTTGTGGCCCTCCCCAACCCCTCTGTCCCTTCCTGACATTTGTTCTCCAGTAACCACTGACATGTCGCATGGCCCGCCTCATCCCCCTGCCCCCACGCAGGCCCCAGCCACTGGCAGGTGCCTCGGCTCCTGCACACCCCCACCTTCCACACCCCCCAACTTACCATACCCCCACCTGCCACACCCCCCACCTCCCACACCCCCACCTGCCACACCCCCACCTGTCCACACCCCCACCTCTACCATACACCCCACCTGCCACACCCCCACCCTCCCACACCCCCCCACCTGCCACACCCCCACCTGTCCACACCCCACCTCTACCACAGCCCCCACCTGTCCACTCCCCACCTGCCCACCTCCCACCTGCCTAGCCCCTACGTGCTCCACCCTACACCTGCCACACTCCCCTAACCTACCATATATTTCTAATTTATATAATTTTCCAGCACTTTACTTGTTTTCCTCCTTTTTACTTATAATTTCTACTATCTCCTTTAATTTCATTTATATTAATTTTAATTTGTATAGTTTCCTTTTACTCTTGTTAATTTTATTTCTATTTTTTAGTTTCTATTTTACATACCTTTAATTTTGTTTCTCCTTTACTTATTTTACCTTTTCCTAATTTATTATACTTCCTAATTTACTATTAATTCTCTTTTATTTTATTTGTTCTCTAGTTGTCTACTTCCTTACTCTGTTTATTTTCATTTCTGTTTCATTTTACTCTGTTAGTTTTCATTTTGTTATACCTTTGATTTGTTCATTTCTTCCTTTATTTCAGGTTTTAATTTCTACTTAATATTAATTCCATTTGTTCATCTTTATTTAAGATCCTCACTCTGCCTTTACCCCACCTGCCCACACTCCCACCTGTCCACCAGTTGCCCACCTCACCTGCCCACACCTCACCTGCATGACCACACCATCTCGCCCAACCCCCACCTGTCCACTCCCACCGCTACACCCTCACGCCCACCCCAAGCTACCTGGAAATGGGACAGCTGCCAGGCCAGGTGGGCAGGGTACAGAAGAGATGACAGCCTGGCCTGCAGTGGGTGGAGAAGAAGGCCAGGGAGGAGGCAGCCACCGGCTGGGAGGGACTGGGGGAAGGGGGAGGTCAGAAGGTCAAGGGTCAGTGGGAGCACCTCCCTTGCACACCGGGCTGCAAAGTGGACGTTCTAAGATTCTGGACTCACCCTGCTCCTCGCTACCCTGATCACCTGCTGCTGCCAGCCTGCTCACCCCGGATGACGGCAGGCCTCCCCAGTGCTCCCACACCACCACCCTGGCCTCTCCTCCCCTGTCTCCTCTGGTGGAGCCAGCTTACAGGCAGCAGGACAGGGTGAGCATCAGGGCACCTCCTTGACCCTGACCTGAGAGAGCACACAAGGCTGAACTCTCTGCCCAGCAGCTCATGGCCAA
Organism: Papio anubis; assembly: GCF_008728515.1. Lineage (NCBI taxonomy): Eukaryota > Metazoa > Chordata > Mammalia > Primates > Cercopithecidae > Papio > Papio anubis. Next base: position 183,543,422 of record NC_044978.1, on the reverse strand, counting down.
GTGCCCACCCTCCCTGGCACCACAGAATTCACTCCCCATGGGACCCTGTGCCAGCTGCATTTTGTCCTGCCATTAAAATAGTGAGCATGGGGAACCATGCAGGATGCTCACTGACATCCGTCCATTCGCTCATTCATTCTGCCCCAGTGATATTCATTGAGTTCTGCTACTGGAGTTGCCTCGTAGCAGTGCAACAAGGCCTCCTGTCCCTGCCTGTGAGCCCGGGGCGACCAGCTGGGAAGAAGGAAGCCAGCAGCAGGCCCAGGGACACTTGACTGAGAAGATTGAGATGGATGGAAGATTAGCCGGGGTGGGAGGCAGGTGGACAGTGGGCCATGCAGAGGCCCCTTCATTGGAAGGAGGCCTGCCCAGGGTGTGAAGATGGAAGGAACAATGGAAATGGAAATGGGTGGATGGAGGGGTGGTGGATAGGGACTTGACCAGCCTGGAGTGGAAGGCACAGGGATTGAAGTGAGGGGAAGGGCAGGCATCCAGGCCTGCATATTCCACTGGCAGGAATGGCAGGACCGCCTCCCTTCCCCAGTGTTCCTAGGAGGTGCAGGAGGGACCCACCAGGAGAGCTAGGCAGGTGTTTCCTTCACCCACAGCACCAGCAGGGAAGGCAGGGAGGCACCAGGAGCAGGCAAAAGTCAGGTCTGCAGGGCGGCCAAGACAGCCCCAGAGGGCTACCTTCATGGAGGGGAAGGGAGGGCAGAGCTTCCCCAGGTGGGGCCCCGGCAGAGCGGGATGGGCCATGGCCTGAATGCACCCGGGTCAGCTGCTCACAGCCAAGATGCCTGGCACTTGCAGAGGCCTCCAGCCTTGCCCAGGGGTCCGTGAGAGGGCTTCCCTGGGGAGCAGGCCTATGAGAGAGTGGAACCACCAGAGTAAGAACTAAAAGGATGTCTAGGGCGCGACAGGAAGGTCAAAGGCAAAAGAAGGACAAAATCAGGACGCTTGGCGTGACTGCTAGTGGAGTGGCAGGGCACACAGGGTATGGAGGCAGTGCAGCAGCTGCTGGGGTTTGAGCCTGCACTGAGGGCTGAGCTTTACCCCCAGGTGACAGGAGCCACTGAGGCACTGCCAGGGTGACTGGTCACTCTGTGGCTTAGGACCCCTCGCTGTGTGGCCAGGAGAGAAGGTAGGGGCAGCCCCACAGGAGGTCCCATAAAGCCAGATTCACATCTTGTCACTCCTTGGCTCTCAGCTCTGATGCCTCTTGTGTTACCCAGGAAGGGATCAAGACCTTCCATGGCCCCTATATTCATGTCCCATGCTCACCCCTAGTCACCTGGCCTCCTGGCTGCTTTTAACACTCCCTCAAAGCTCCACATCGACTGCCCCTCACCCTCAGGCTGAGGCTCTAATGTCAGCCTCTGTGCCCCCACCTCAGCTTTCAGTACCCAGCCCCTTTCCTGCAATCTTTTTCATTTTTTCATAGTGTGTATTGGCAAGACATGTTACATGTTTTCCAAATTTACGCTTGATTATCTATCTTGCTACCAACCTCACCTAAGGATGTGAAAACATGAGGCTCCAAGCCCTGCCTGTCCTGCTCTGTGCCCAGCCTCGACACATGGCAGGCACTCAATGTGCACATGAGAGGTTGAGAGGGTGGGTGGAAGGATGGATGATGGACAGGTGAGTGGTGAGTGAATAGATGGGTAGGGATGTATTGCTGTGGGTGGATGGATGGGATGGGTGGATAGAAATGGATGGTGCATTGAAAGTTTGGTGGATGGAATGGATAATGGATTGGTGGTGTGTGTGGATGGTGGAATGTATAAATGGATGAATGGATAGTGGATGAATGGATGGATGATGAATTTGTTGTACTTGTTCAGTTACATGTGCTGCATTACGCCCTCTCAGTCCAGAGCGCTGGACCCATTCCAGGCGGGGACCGCGTGGGAACACGGCTGCGTTCGGGCTCGAGGCGCCCGGCTGGCGGGTGGGCTCTCAAGGGACCCGACGCACGCTCCTGCCCGGTGCCTCGGCGGTGTGGCGGTTGGGGAGCCGCCGAAGGGGTGGGGTTCGACGCCGGCGGGGCCAGACGTAATGGCGGACGTCACTGCCGGGAAGCGCACACCCGGCCGGCAGGGCGGCCGGGGTCTTCGCGGCTCTCACCCGGCGGCGTGCCGCGGCCGCACTAGCGGGCAATTTATCTCCTTCTCCCCGCTCTTAAAACACTTTTATCATCAAAGTGCCAGCGTCACACGCGCTGAACCGTGGTGGCCTCAATCTTAAACGCTGCGCTGCAGATTTTAATTTGGGGAAGATGTAATGCGCTCGCGGCGTCGGCGGCGCCGCTCCCGTTATCGCGCCTGACCTTGGTGTCGGCGGCCGCCGCGCCCCATGTCCCGCGCCCGTGTGTCCGCAGGCTGGCCGGGCCGGGTGAGTGTCGGGCGGGCCGGGCCTGCCCTCAGTCCGCTGCGGGCTTCGCGTCCTCCCGCCCCCAAGACCTCGCACGGGGCATCTCCACTCCGCTTTCTCCAGCTGGGACCCCACGGCCCACCCACTGCACGAACCGTCCCTCGAGCCTGGGACCCCCACTCCCCGGCTCCACCTCCCGGATCTCCTCGGAGCTGCCCCCAGCCCGCTGCGCTCCTGCTCTCTGGCTGCGCCTGTCCAGAGACCCTCACTCCTTCGCCCTGACCCCACTCGCTGTTCTCCACCCAAGACCTTAAGAGTCTGATCGGCCTCGCCTCTTCCCGCAGTTGCCTGCAGGCCAGACCCTCTGGTCCCCCCTTCCTCCACCACCTCCCTTCCTTCCTTCAGATCCACTGTCCCTGACAAACCCCCTGGTCCATTTCAGCCCCCCCTCCATCCCCCCTTTATTTCCATTCCTCCTTCTTCCATGGTCCTATCCACTGGATGGGGGCCCAGCCCCTAAGACAAAGGGACTGGGCAGGGTCTCAAACCTTCCCCCTTCCTCCACCCCACCTGCCACCCCCCACCTGTCCACCCAGCACCGCCACCCCACCTGCCACCCCCACCTCCACCCCCCCACCTGCCCCCCACCTGTCACCCTTGCCACAGCCCCACCGTCCCCTTCCATTCCTTCTCCATCCTTCCACCATGTTCCATTCCACCACCACCATCCATTCCATCCATCTTCTTCCTGATCCATTCCATCCATATAACCCCTTATGTCCGCCGCCGCCTCGATCCATCATTCACTTCCTTACCCACTGCATGCACCCCACCTATCACACCTTCCAGCCTACCACATCCCCCATCTGCCCAACCCCCACCTGTCCACTCCCCACCTGCCACACCCCCTACCTACCCACCCTGCCACCTGGAAATGGGACAGCTGCCAGGCCAGGGTGGGCAGGGTACAGAAGAGATGACAGCCTGGCCTGCAGTGGGTGGAGAAGAAGGGCCAGGAGGAGGCAGCCACCGGGCTGGAGGACTGGGGGGGAAGGGGGAGGTCAGAAGGTCAAGGGTCAGTGGGAGCACCCTCTTGCACACTGGCCAGTAAAGTGGACTGCTCAAGATTCTGGACCCACCCTGCCCTCACCCTGGATCACCTGCTGCTGCCAGCTCTGCCCACCCCGGATGACGGCAGGGCCTCCCCAGTGCTCCCACACCACCCTGGCCTTCCTCCCTGTCTCCTCTGGGTGGGAGCCAGCCATAGGCAGCAGGACAGGGTGAGCATCAGGGCACCTCTGACCCTGACCTGAGAGCACAAGGCTGGAACTCTCTGCCCAGCAGCTCCGCGTGGCCAAGTGCCCACCCTCCCTGGCACCACAGAATCCACTCCCATGGGACCTCAAAGCATAGCTGCATTTTGTCCTATTATTTAAAAATAGTGAGCATGGGAACCATGCAGGTGAGATGCGCTACTGACATCCGTCCATTCGTTCATTCATTCGTTCAGTGATATTCATTGAGTTCTGCTACTGGAGTTGCCTCGGGGAGCAGCAACAAGGCCCTGTCCCTGCCTGTGAGCTCTGGGTGGCAGCACACGGTGACCAGCGCTGGGAAGAAGGGGCAGGAAGCTAGCAGTGCAGGGCTCCAGGTGGGTGGGAGGAAAAGGCGCCCCGGGCAGAGGGCACTGCATGCACCAGCAGTAGGTGGTGGAGCAGCCACGGGGCTGAGGGGCTCCGGAGGCTGCTGGACTGAGCAGGGAAGATGAGAGGCCCTGGAGGGCATGAGGCTGGGCCATGGAGATGATGGGAAGGGCAGCATCCACACAGGGAAGAACATGCCCAGGGTGGCCTTTGCTGAGGCTGCTTTAGCTTCGGGGTGGAGGCAGGTGGGACAGTGCGGGGCCATGCAGAGGCCCCTTCATTGGCTGAGGCCTGGCCCAGGGTGTGCAGATGGGAGAGCTGTTCACCGTGAAATGGTGCCCTGGTGATGGAGGGGTGAGGGATAGGGGAGGACTCTTGACTGCTGGCCTGAGTGCAGGAGCATGGGGAGTACTTTGCCAGGATTGGGGCAAGTGAGGGGGAAGGGCAGGCATCCAGGCCTGGGCATATTCCACTGGGCAGGAATGGGCAGGACCGTCTCCTTCCCCAGTGTTCCTAGAGGTGCAGGAGGGACCCACCAGGAGAGCCAGGCAGGTGCTCTTCACCTGGCTGGGCACCAGCAGGGAAGGCAGGAGGTACCAGAGCAGGCAAAAGTCAGGTCTGCAGGGTACAAGACAGCCCCAGAGGGCTACCTTCATGGAGGGAAGGAGGGCAGAGCTTCCCCAGGTGGGCCCGGCAGAGCGGATGGGCCATGGCCTGAATGCACCTGGCCGCTGCTCACAGCCAAGATGCCTGGCACTTGCAGATACCCCCAGCCTTGCCCAGGGGTCCAGAGAGGGCTTCCTGGGGGAGGAGGCCTATGAAAGAGAGGGAACTCACCAGAGTAAGAACTGGGGAAAGGATGTCTAGGGGCAAGGACAGGAAGGTCAAAGGCAAAGAAGGACAAAATCAGGACGTTGGCGTGACTGCTAGTGGAGGGCGAGGGCACACAGGGTATGGAGGTGGTGCAGCAGCTGCTGGGGTTTGAGCCTGCACTGAGGGCTGAGCTTTACCCTGAGGTGACAGGAGCCACTGAGGGCATCAAGCAGGGTGACTGGTCACTTCCGTGGCTTAGGACCCCCTGCTGGTGTGTGTCAGGAGAGAAGGTAGGGGCAGCCCCACAGGGAGGTCCCATAAAGCCAGATTCACATCTTGTCACTCCTTGGCTCTCAGCTTCTGATGCCTCTTGTGTTACCCAGGGAAGGGATCAAGACCTTCCATGGTCCTGAGACCATGTCCCATGCTCACCCCCTAGTCACCTGGCCTCCTGGCTGCTTCTTTAACACTCCTCAAAGCTCCACATCAGACTGCCCTCACCCCCTCAGGCTGAGGCTCTAATGCCGCCCCTGTGCCCCACCAGCTTTCAGCACCTGGCCCCTTTCCCTGCACTATTTTTTTCATAGTGTGTATTGGCAAGACATGTTACATGTTTTCCAAATTTACGTTTGATTATCTATCTTGCTACCAACCTCACCTAAGGATGTGAAAAACATGAGGGCTCCAAGCCCTGCCTGTCCTGCTCTGTGCCCAGCTCTGACACATGGCAGGCACTCAATGTGCACTTGCTGAGAGGTTGAGAGGGTGGGTGGAAGGATGGATGATGGACAGGTGAGTGGTGAGTGAATAGATGGGTAGGGGATGGATGGGTTGTGGGTGGATGGATGGGATGGGTGGATGGGGAATGGATGGGTGCATTGGAAGTTTGGTGGATGAATGGATAATGGATTGGTGGTGTGTGGATGGGTGGATGAATGTATAAATGATGAATTCATTGATAGGTAGATGAATGGATAGATGGATGACGAATTGGTGGATGATGTATAGAAGATGAGTGAATGACGGATGGGTGGATTGACGGGTAAAAGATGGATGGGTAGGTGATGGCTGGCAGATGAATGGATGGAAGGATGCTGGATGGGTGGGTAGATGGCTGGATGTGTGGATGAATGTATAGATGATGGATGAATGATGGATTCACTGATAGGTAGATGAATGGATAGATGGATGATGAATTGGTAGATGATGTATAGATGATGAATGATGGATGGTTGGATTGATAGGTAAATAGATGGATGGATAGGTGGTGGCTGGGTGGATGAATGGATGGATGGATGATGGATGGATGGGTGGATGGATGATAGATAGATGAGCGGATAGATGGGTGGGTGGATGATGGATGGATGGGTGGTGGGTGGGTGAGTGGATGGATGATAGATGTATGAGTGGGTGGTGGGTAGATGGATATATAGATGATGGATGAATGATGGTGGATGGGTTGATAGGTAAATTGGTGGGTGGATGGATGGATGGATGGATGGATGGTTGGGTGGGTGAGTGAGTCAGTGGATGGATTGGTGGTGGGTGACTGGGTGGAGTAGATGGTTGAATGGTGGATGGATGAATAGACGGATGAATGGTGGACAGACGACGCATGGATGGATGGATGGATGGGTGAATGATAAATGGGTGGGTGGATGGTTGGGAATTATGGGTTGTGGCGAGGTGGGAGTGAGAGGTATAGGTGAGCCAGATGGATGATGGATGATATAGGTTATACAGATGGTTGGAGGTAGATTAGGGGGGTGAGTGGATGGGTGGGTGAATGGGTCACTGGATGAGTGGATGGATGAATGGATAGGAGGTTGGATGGATGGTTGGGTGGATGATGGATGGGTAGGTAGATGGATGGTTGCATGTGTGGATGGGTGGGTGGGGAGGCATCTATTCCCAGTTTCCCTGAAAGGTTCTCAGGGCCCATCCTTCCTTCTTGCACACTCAAGATCCATGTTTTCCTTGATGTCAAGGAAGGACAGTAACTGATGACTCCTCCCTGGCCCCATTATGGCCTGGCTCAGAGAAGAGGCACCAGCAAGATGGGCTTCCTGTCTCAGTGGAATTGGGAATCTTCAACTCACAGAAGGAGGCTCAGGTCCTCTGCCAGGAGTCAGTCCCATTGGCCTCATATCTCTCTCCCTCCCTCCTGCTCAGGCTGCCTGGCCTGACCCATGGGTGCAGAGCCCTCAGTCTAGGCAGACACCTTTTCCTGAGCATGAGACCCACACCTGGAGTCCTTGTCTAGCCTCTGCCCAATGGCCCATCCATGCCCCTCCAGGGGGCTCTTAGGGTGACTTGGAGCCCAAGTGAGAATTTCTCTGGGGCAGAAATACCCCCACCCCAGCAGGACTCACCAGGTCCAGACTTCCCTCCACCTCTCCTGAGGGGCCCAGGGAGCCTGGCTTCAGGGGCCATCTGCATCACTGGTGAGATGTGTGGGGTACAGTGCGGTGTCCTGGTGATCCTGCTGGGCTGTCCTGACCTTTCCCCCGGCAGAGATTTAGCATACACATGGTGGCGGGTCCCATCAGAACCAGTGAGACCAGGAACAGGTCCACCTGGGGAATGCAGGGTGAGCATTTTTTTGCCCAGGCTGGGTTTTTCTAGGTGTCCCTCCTGAATTCTGTCTTCTTTCTGCTCTGTTTCCTTCCCTTGGGGAAGATGACTTGGGCTGTTCCCTTCCCTGGCTGGCTCTGGCTGGGCCAGCCACTCTGTGTCCCCATTGTTCACTGTCACTTGCTCTGAGGACCCTCTTTGCCATGACTCTGGAGGCCGGCCTGGGCCTGTATGAATCACTCTCTGGCTCCTTGTATGGCCAGGGGAGGCCCATGCAGTCCCCAGGGCCTGGGAGACTCTGTTCAGGGACCTCCTTCCCTCCCTGTGATTATGGAGTCCACAGACCAGCTGAGTGAACAGTTGGCCACGCTCAAGGCCTCAGCTTGCTCCTGCACAGTGCAGGACCCATCAGTAGGATTCTTGGTCTCAAATTACAGACACCACAGCTGACTTGGGTCCCAAGTAATTATTGGAAGTGATGGTGCAAAGGGTGGGCAGCAGGCTGGGCATGGATGGTCTGGGTCCTCAGCACTGCTTCATGGCCCATCTATCTGGCCTGGCTGCTGTTGTGATTGTACCAGGAACTGGTAGGGCACATCTAATTGGTGGAGTTTGGTTCCCCCTGGGCACAGCTGGGGCAGGGGTACCGGGCCTCCAAGGTGCAAGGAGGATTGTTGGAAGTTGCTCTCACCCAGCACAGGAAAGCCTCTTTCCCCATGAACCCAGGGGGCTTCTGGGAAGACGTAATGGCATCCAAGGGCTCCCTGGCCCTGGTACCCGGGCCTGATTCTCAGGCCCTGACACTTGGAACTCAGAGGGGACCCTTGCCCCACCTCCAGCCCCACCAAAGGCCACCGAGATGCTCATGTTGGGAAAATGGCATCCAGCAAGAACAGTGGGAGTCATACATGGACTTAATTTGGTGGAGAAAGCCCATTTGTGTATTCTAAGATTATTCATGAAATCCCTACATATAATTTAAGAACCTAATAACTCATTAGAAATGTAACAAATAATAGACTTGTAGGCTCAGCAAAAGCCCTTGATGGCTCAGCTCCCCTAGCCTGCCAAGAGCCAAGGGGGTGGGGCAGAGATGGCCCTGTCCCCTCATCAGAAGGCAAGGCCACTTTCAGAGTGGGGAGTTACCAAGTGTGGAGGAATCAGGCTCAGTGAAATGAATTCGGCATCTTTCAGGGAACAGAATCATTGAGCTTACAGACTAAATTTAACAGCCTAATAGAAATATGCAGGTGAAGGTACAATTAATTTTAATTACTAGACTATACATTGTTGGTTGCACAGCCATGAGTAAAATTAAAATGGCAATCACAATTAGAAAATTGCAACCTCATTGTGCAACAAATTAGTCACAAATTAAAAGTGTGGGGCCATTATGCCTTTCCTTATTGCTTTAGCACCGTTCCTGCTCCAGGAGGCCTTTGTCCCTCAGGCCCATCCTCTGCCTGGGAATTTATCTCAGCTGAGATCGCTGGCACCATCCCAGGAGGATCTGCAGGAGCGGGAAGGGGGACACTGTCACCGTAGCCTGGGGCTGGTTTCCCTTGGTGCTGGCTGTGTAGGGGCAAGGAGGACGTGTGAATTAGTGGGAGAGCCTGGGAACCTGGCCCAGGTAAGGACAGGACCCTTCCTTAGGCCAACACCCCCTGGAAAGGCATGCAGCTGAGCCTCCACCCAAGGCCCACTCTTCACCCTTCCCCCAGGGCCCTTGTCTACAGAAGTGCTTGACTTTCCCACCAGGAGCAGGGCTCTGAGGATGCCCTTTCAGGGAGCACAGCCTTGTCAAGGTGGGAGCCTACCTGGATGGCTGCCAGCCCCGGCAGAGGAGGAGGGGACAGTTCAAGGTTGCCTTCAATGTTCTCCATGGCTTGGGGACAGATGGGGGTGCCCATTTAGAAAAAGAAGGAGCCGCTGGTGAAGGGAAGCCATCAGCCAATGGATCTCCCTCCTGGCTGCTGGTTCAGCCATCATCCACTTTCCAATCATTCACTCAAACAGTCTCTATTGAGGGCACCTCCTACCCACCCAGGCCTGGGAGGATGGGTGGCATAGGGCCTAGGGAGAGTCTTCAGAGACTGGCTAACTTCAGTCTTCCTAACTTCAGGGAAGATGTGGCCTTGCTCTGCCAGAGAAGCTGCCAGACAAGCTCCAAAGTCCCCCCAAATCCAACTCCAGCTTTCAGGCTGCCCCTTCCTTCAGTGGAGAGAAGAGTGGGATCTGCACAGACCAGCATGTGCCCTTCTCCAGTGCTGATGCTGTAATGGGTGGACCCAGATGGTGACCTGGAGGGGGTGCTGCAGTCAGGTAGTGCTCATTCCTGTGAGTATCCAGTGTAGGCAGAGAGCCATGAAGGGGATCCCAGGTAGAGATTGCACAGGGGTGTCGTGTTGCCTGGTCTGTTGCAGAGGCCTGTCAGTGCTGCTGCCCTGGGCTACACCTCCCCATGCTTGTCACTGGTGCTTGACACTAGCTCCCACTTCCAGCTGCTCTCCTCTGGCCAAGGTTTTGAATCTGTTGGGGTGAGCTGACTCATGACCCCTCACATGGCTTGTTCCATTCTACCCCGGGCTGGACTATGGGCGTCTGCAGATGTGATCATAGTCCCAGCTGGCAGAGAGAGGGGGTAAGTCAACAGACTGCAGACAGCAAGAGGGAAGAGTTTATCCTTCCAAGGAGCTGCTAGCACCTTGTTTGTGCCAGCATGTCCCAGGACCCCAGTAGCAATGGGGCAGCCATGGTCCATGCCTTCCCAAAGATGCCAACTCCCAGCCAGGAGGCACTGGGGCTGCCCATGGGAGCAACACTGTGTGGGAAACCCAGAAATGCCCAAGGTAGAGGGCTTCCCTGTGTTGGAAGCTCACAATACAGTGGTCCAGGTGCTGCTGGGCTCTCCACCCAGCCGGTCCATCTAATCAGCAAGTGACAGAAAAAGCCTAGTTTTATCTTCTTGGTGTTTTCTTCTCCTTCAAAGAATCATCTGTTCATTGACTGTTGTCTTAGTCCTGCTATAACAAAATATCACAGACTGGGCAATTTATAAATAACAGAAATTCACTTCCCACAGTTCTGGGGGCTGGGAAGTCCAAGATCAAGCATCAGCAGGTTTGATGTCTGGTAAGGGCTACTCTCTGCTCACAAAATGGCACTCTGTTGCTGGGTCCTCACATGGTGGAAGAACAGAATAGAGCAAACTCACTCCCTCAATCCCTTTTATAATATAAGGGCCCCAATCCCACCCATGAGGGCTCTATCCTCCTGATTTAATCACCTCATAAAGACTCTACCTCTTAATACTATCATCTTGGTGACTAAGTTTCAACATAAGAATTTTGGAGTCATATTCAGAACATAGCACCTGTCTTTGCTTCTAGCCCACACCCTCCATGGTGGGGCCGTTCAGTCTTGATTCCTACTGGACCCAGCCGCCCAGGCTACACACACACCGGGTAGCCACAGGGAAACCCACCATGGGGGGTAAAGCCCCAGGGCTGACCACAGGGTGGGCTTGATGGATGAGGGCAGGAAGCTGTCACCAGGGCCTTTGGCAAAAGTTTCCTGCCACCCAGTGTAGAAGGGGGTGGGAGAGAAACACGTACAATACTGAGTGTGGTTGTTGTGGCTGTTGATGGATGAACTAATGCAAAGTCTCAACTTCACCTCATACTGTATTAATTGTTGTAGCTTTATAATAAGTTTTGAAGTCAGGTAGCATAAGTCTTCCCATTTTGATTTTATTTTACAAAGTTATTTTGACTATTTTAGATTCTTTGAATCAGCTTGTCAATTTCCACCAAAAAAAAAGCTGGCCAAGTGTGGTGGCTCACGCCTGTAATCCCAGCACTTTGGGACACTGAGACAGGTGGATCATGAGGTCAGGAGATCAAGACCATCCTGGCCAACATGGTGAAACTCCATCTCTACTAAAAATACAAAAATTAGCTGGCCGTGGTGGCATGTGCCTGTAATCCCAGCTACTCAGGAGGCTGAGGCAGCAGAATCACTTGAACCGGGGAGTTGGAGGTTGCAGTGAGCCAAGATTGTGCCACTGCACTCCAGCCTGGTGACAGAGTGAGACTCTGTCTCAAAAAAACAAAACAAAACAAAACAAAAAAACACGCTGGAATTTTGATTTAGATTTCATTGAATCCATGGATGAATTCAAAGATAATTGACAGCTTACAATATTGAGTCTTCTGATCCAAGAATATGGTGTATCTCTTCATTTATTTAGGTCTTCCATAATTTCTCTAGGCAATGTCTTATATTAATAGTTGTCAGTGTTTAGCTCCTGTGCATATTTTGTCAGACTTATTCCTAGGCAGTTCATATTTTTTATGGCATTGTAAATACTATTTAAAATTTTTAATTGCCAATTGTTGCTATTATATAGAAATACAATTGATTTTTGTATAATAATCTTGTATCCAGCAACCTTGCAAAACTCACTTAAGTATTGGTTCTGTTTTTGTTTTTGTTTTCCTAAGGTGAGATCTTCCTCTATTGCCCAGGCTGTAGTGCAGTAGTGCAGAATTACTGCAGCCACCACCTCCTGAGCTCAAGTGATCCTCCCACCTCAGCCTCCCACATAGCTGGGACCACAGGTACATGCTACCACGCCCAGATATTTTTTTAAATATTTTTGGAGACATAGGGTTTGGCCATGTTGCCCAGGCTGGTCTCAAACTACTGGGCTTAAGCAATCTTCCTACCACAGACTGCCAAAGTGTTGGGATTACAGGTGTGATCCACCATGCCCAACAAAGTATTATTTCTATTAGCCTTTGTATATTCCATATCTTTTTTGGTAGATTCCATAGGATTTTCTATGTAGATGATCATGCTGTGTAGGAATAAAGTATTACTTATTCCTTTCGAATATGGGGGCTTTTTACTTTTGTCTTATTGCACTGGCTAGAATACCTGGTACAATGTTGAATAGAAGGTTAAGAACAAGCATCCTTGCCTTTTTCCTAACCCTAGGGATAAAGTATTCTGTCTTTCACCATTCAGTGGTATTAGCTGTGGGTTTTTCAGAGATGTCCTTTCTCAGGTTAAGGAAGTTCTCTTCTATTTTGCTAAGTTTTATCTTTTTTTTAATCAGAAACAATTGTTGGATTTTGTCAAATGATTTTTCTGTATCTAAACAGTCATAAGGTTTTTCTTTTCAGGCTGCTGATTTGGTGAATTATACTGATTGATTTTTTAAATATTAAACTAACTTTGCATTCCACAGATAAACTCCACTTGATCATGATCTATTATCCTTTAAAAATATTGTTGGATTCTATTTTGCTAAAATCTAAGAATTTTGCATTTATGTTCATAATGAATGTAGATATGTGGTTTTCTTTAATGACACTTTTTTGACTGGTTTTGGCATCAGGGTAATGCTTGTCTCATTAAGTGAATTAGAAATTATTTCCTTCTCTTCAATTTTCTGGAAGAGTTTGTATACAATTGGTATTATTTCTTCCTTAAAACCTATTTGGTCTTGGAGTTTTCTTTTGGGAAGACTTTTAGCTACAAATTCAATCTTTAATATCTTAAATTTCTTCTTGAATGAGGCTTGATAGTTTGTATCTTCTTGAATGAGGTCAGATAGTTTGTATCTTCTTGAATGAGACTGATAGTTTGTATCTTCTTGAATGAGGCTTGATAGTTTGTATCTTCTGAGAAATTTGTTCATTTCATCTAAATTGTAAAATTCATTGGCATAAACTGTCTACAATGTTCTATTATCCTTTTCATATATGTAGAATCTAAAATGATGTCACCTTTTTAATGTCCTGAAATTGGTCATCTGTGTCTTCTCATTTTTATTCCTGATTAGTCTGGATCATCAATATTATTAATCTTCTCAAAAACCAACTTTGGTTTCATTGATTTTCCTCTATTACTTTTCTGTTTTCTATTTTATCAATTTCCACTTAATGTTTGTAATTTCGTTTCTTCTGTTTGCTTTGAGTTTTATTTGCTTTTTTCTTTCCTGGTTTTGTAAGGTGGAAGCTGAGATCATTGATTTAAGACATTTCTTTTTTCCTAATATGAATGTTTAGTGCTATAAATTTCCCTCTAAGTATTACATTGCTTTAGCACCATTCAAAAATTTTTGACATGTTATATGTTCCTTTGCACTCAGTTCACAATACTTTCCTATTCTCTTTTTTATTTCTTCTTTAATCAAGGGGTTATTTGGAGGTATATTATTTAGTTTTCATATATTTGGAAAACTTCCAGATATTTGTGTTATTGATTTTTAGTTTAATTCTGTTATGTTTATATAACATATGTATGTTATATATTGTATGACTTGAATACTTTTAAGCTTATTGAGACTTATTTTCTGATGCAGAATATGGTGTTTCTTGATAAATGTTCCTTGTGAACTTGAAAGGATAGAACTTGTACTGTCATTGACCAGAGCGTTCTATACATCAATGAGATCAAATTGGTTGACAGTGTTTAAATTTTCTGTAATCTTGATGGTATTCTCCCTACTTGTCCTATCAATTATTGAGAGAAGGATGTTGAAGTATCTGACAATATTTGTGGGTTTTTCTATGTTTTCTTGTGATTTTCTCAGTTTTTAATTAGTGTATTTTGTAGTTCCCTTGTTGGGTGCATAAATATCTAGAATTTTTATGTCCTCTTGATGAGTTAACCCTTTAGCATTATAAAATGACCCTCACTATCCCTGGTAATAGTCTACACTCTGAAATCTACTTTGTCTGATATTAATATGGCCCCTCCAGATTTCTTTTGATTGGTATTAACATGATTTATTTTTCCATCCTTTTACTTTTCATCAATTTGTGTCTTTAAAGTGAGTTTCTCATAAGAAGCATATAGTGGGGTCTTGACATTTTTACCCAATCAGACAATTTCTGCCTTCTAATTGGAGTGTTTAGGCAATTTGCATTTGATGTAAATATTAATCTATCTGGATTTACATATTATCTTGCTTATTGTTTCTCATTTGTCCCACCTAACCTCTGTTCCTTTGTTTTCTTTCTGTCTTCCTTTGGATTCAGGAAGTTGTCCTGCAGGTCACTGGTGCCCTTTTCAGTACTCCCGTTGGGTTCCCGCTCACTGTACCACGGTCTGGAAATTTCTCAACACAGTAAACTGGGGGAAATCCTAGGGTTCGCCTCATGTTTTCCATGTATCATTTTTTATATTTCATTTTCTCCCCTTTTGGTGTATTAACTATAATTGTTTGCTTTCTTATTTTAGTGGTTGCTTTAGGGTTTAGAGTATACCTCTTTAATTTGTCATGGTCTACTTTCAAGAGATACTATAGTGTGACATAGACAGCTTAGGAACTTACACTGACGTACTTCGATTTCTCCCTTCCGTCCTGGTCTTGGTGCTGTTGTCATACATTTTACTTCTGCACATGTTATAAACCCCACAATATATTTTGCTTTTACTTTTTTGCTTGAAACAGAAAATTATCACAGCTGCCGTTTCTGATGCTCTTTATTCTTCTGTGTATTCCCCTGTTATAATTTCCCTTCTGCTTGAAGAAGATCCTTTAACAGTTCCTGTAGTGTGAATCTCCTCGTGATTCTTTTAGCTTTTCTTTTTTTTTTTTTTTTTGAGATGGAGTCTCACTCTGTCACCCAGGCTGGAGTGCAGTGGCGTGATCTCGGCTCACTGCAAGCTCCGCCTCCCGGGTTCACGCCATTCTCCTGCCTCAGCCTCCCGAGTAGCTGGGACTACAGGTGCCCACCATCACACCCAGCTAGTTTTTTGTATTTTTAGTAGAGACGGGGTTTCACTGTGTGAGCCGGGATGGGATGGTCTCGATCTCGTGACCTCGTGATCCACCCACCTCGGCCTCCCAAAGTGCTGGGATTACAGGCGTAAGCCGCTGCACCCAGCAGCTTTTCTTATGTCTGAAAAATTCTTTATTTTGCCTTCATTTTGTGTGTACACATGCATGTGCGTGTAAGTGTGTGTGTGTGTGTGTGTTTTTAGAGATGGTCTCTCTCTGTCACCCAGGCTGGAGTGTAGGGATACAATCATAACTCACTGTGGCCTTGAACTCCTGGGCTTAAGGGATCCTCCCACTTCAGCATCCCGGGTAGCTGGGCCCTCAAGCATGCATCACCACACCTGGCTAAACTTTTTTATTTTCTTTAGAGATGGGGTCTCACTATGTTGGCCTGGCTGATCTTGAACTCCTGGTGTCAAGAGACCCTCCCACCTTAGCCTCTCAAAGCTCTGAGTTTAGAGGTGTGAGCCACCATGCCTGGTCATGCCTTTGTTTTTGAAAGACATTTTCCACTGTGTAAAGAATATTAGGTTGACAGTGTTTTTTTCCTTCAGCACCTTAAAAATGTTCCATTCTCTCCTAGCTTGCATGGTTTCCAATTAGAAATCTGCTGTCACCCTCATCTTTGTTTCTTTGCACACTGTGTGTGTGTGTGTGTGTGTGTGCCACAGCCTAGCTGCTTTTCAGGTTTTCCCTTTATCACTGGTTTTAATGAACCATGCTTTATATTTGTTGAGTTTCTTGGACCTGCGGATTTATAATTTTCATCCCATTTGGAAAAGTTTTGGCCATGATTTCTTGAAGTATTTTTTCTGTCTTCCCTCCCCCTTAAAGAGCTCCAGTCACACATACGCAGTTGTCCCTCTGTATCCATCAGGAGTTTGGGCCCAGGATTCCCCACAGACACCAAAATCCATGGAGCTGAGTCCCTTATATAAAAGGGTACAGTATTTATATTTAATCTACACACATCCTCCAAATACTGTAAATCATCTCTGGATTACTTATAATACTTAATACAATGTAAATGCTACATAAATAGTTGTTATACTATATTGTTTATGGAGTAATGACAAGAATAAAGTTTGTACATGTTCAGCACAGATGCTTTCTTTTCTTAAATGTTTTTGATTTGTGGTTTGTTGAATCCCCAGATGCTGAACCCACAGATGCAAAGGGCCCATTGCTTGAATGTTAGGTTGACGGCGCTGCTTCAAGTTGTCCCGCAGATCACTGGTGCTCTTTTCACTGCTCCACCTGGGCTCCCCCTCCCTGCACCATGGTCCGGAAATTTCTCAAGACAGTAAACTGGGAAAATCCTAAGATTCGCCTCATTTTTCCCATGTCTCTGACATCATTATCCTTCATTGCCTGATGTTCAGTGTCTTTAGATCCATTGACTCGTTTATCTTTTTTAGTTGTTTCAGGTGGGAGGGTAAATCCAAATCCTCTCGCTTCATCTTGTCCGCAAATAGAGCTCATGATTTTTAAATCCACTCCAGTCAGGTTTTCTTCCTTATGGTTCCACAAAAATTGCTCTTGTCAAGATCACCAGGGACTTCCACATTTGAAAATCACATGGTCGGTTCTCAGTCCTCACCTTACCCCCGAGCAGCGTCTCTCCCTCCTCTTGGAGACACTCCTCAATGGCTTCCAGATAACTCATGCTCCTGACTTCCCCCCTCTCCAAATGTTTCTTCTTGTGTCCTTTGCTGGCTTCCCCTCATCTCTGCAACCTCTTAATGATGGGTGTCCTCAGGCTTCAGCCTTGGCCCTCCTCTCATTTCTATCATTCTCTGGGTGATCTCATTGGCTCATGTAGCTTAAAATCCATCTCCACACAGTGACTCCCATCTCTCTCTCCAGCCCAGGGCTCTCACTGAACTTCTCATAAAACCTGCTGCTGTCAGCACTGGCACTTGGATGCCCAATCAACATGCTCAGAACTGAGTTCCTGACCTCCCTCCCTCAGCCCTGCTCTCTTCCAGCCTTCTCCACTGGGGTGTGAGCAGCTCCCGCCTTTGAGTTGTTCAGATCAAAATTTTGAATTTGTCTTTGACTCATCCCATTCATCCAGTTCATTAACATATCCAGTTCATTAACAAGTCCTGTAGTTCATTAACAAGTCATTCACACGTCCAGTTCATTAACAAGCACTGTTGGCTCTACTTTTTTTTTTTTTTTTTTGAGGTGGAGTCTTGCTCTGTCGCCAAGGCTGAAGTGTAGTGGCACGATCTCAGCTCACTGAACCCTCCCAGGTTCAAGCAATTGTCCTGCCCCAGCCTCCCGAGTAGCTAGGATTACAGGCGCGTGCCACCACGCCCAGCTAATTTTTGGGTTTTTTTAGTAAAGACGGGGTTTCACCATGTTGGTCAGGCCAGTCTTGAACTCCTGACCGCAGGTGATCCACTCACCTCGGCCTCCAAAAGTGCTGGATTACAGGCATGAGCCACCATGCCCAGCCGGCTCTATTTTCAAAATACATCCTGAGCCTGGCCCTCGTCTCCACCCCGTTGTCCAGGCCAGGCCACGGTCATCTCCCAGCTGCTTCCCTGCAGGGGCTTCCTCCTGCTCCTCCTGGTTCCACCTGGGCCCCCGCAGTCTATTCTGCACCTCAGCCAAGGTGATCTTTTAAAACACACAAGATATCCTCATTTCTCTCCATCAGACCTTTCAGTGACTTCCTTCACTGCAGGCAAGTGAAGGCCCTTGAGTGGTCTCAGATCCACGTGCTCTACTCCATGATTTCTCAGACCTCACCCTCTTCAGCTTTTGCCAGCCACACTGGCCTCCTTGCTGTCCTGAGGAGGTCAGGCAGGCCTTGGCCTCAGGGTCTTTGCACTGGCTGTTCCCCTTGTGGGAAATGCTGTTCCCACCCTTATCGCCTTCAAGCCTTTTCTACCCCCACAGCTCACCCTACTAAAAATAGCAAATGTACCTCCAGCTGACGTGGAATTTGTGCTCCACCCCCACCTCCCACCCATGTTTAACTTCCATGCAGTTGTCACTTTCTAACCTCAAAATTTACTTCCATAGTGTGTTTAGTGATCCTCTCTGCTCCTGGGATGCCAGGTCCGTGAGGACAGGAGTTCTTGACTCTCTTTTCCCAGCATAATGCCAGGGGTGCGGCTGGTGCTCAGGAAATGTTTGCTGAGTGACAGGAGAGACGGTGAGGAAGCACCCACCTGCCGAGGAAGCGCCAAGCCGGCTCGGTCCCACCAAGAGCTTCCTGGGCCTGGGGAACAAACAAAGGTTTTGTAACAACTCTTTAGACCAGTGACTCGAGTTTTTGTTTTTTTTTTTGTTTTTTTTTTGAGACGGAGTCTCGGCCTGTCGCCCAGGCTGGGAGGCAGTGGCCGGATCTCAGCTCACTGCAAGCTCTGTCCCGGTTCACACCATTCTCCTGCCCAGCCTCCCGAGTAGCTGGGATTACAGGTGCCTGCCGCCTCGCCCAAGGTTTTGTATTTTTTTAGTAGAGACGGGTTTCAACTGTTAGCTGTGATGAGTCTTGATCTCCTGACTTCGTGATCCGCCCGTCTCGGCCTCCCAAAGTGCTGGGATTACAGGCTTGGGCCACCGTGCCCGGCCCAGACTGAGTTTTATTTTATTTTTTATTTTTATTTTTTTAGAGAAAGGGTCTTGCTCTCTCACCTAGGCTGAAGTGCAGTGGCATCATCACAGTTCACTGCAGCTTCAAAATTCTGAGCTCAAGGGATCCTCCTGCCTCAGCTTCCTAAGTAGCTGGGACTACAGGCAGGCGCCATCATGCCTGGCTGATTGTTATTTTTTGTAGAGATGGGGTCTCACTATGCTGCCCAGGCTGGTCTCAAATTCCCAGGTTTAAGTGATCGTCCTGCCTCAGCCTCCTAAGGTGCTGGGATTATAGGCATGCACCAATGTGCCCAGCCCAGACTGAGTTTTAGGAGCCAAATGTGACCAGAAACTCAAGGCAACTGCTCCAGAGTCATCAAGGGACAAAGCAGGAGCTTTGATGGAAGTCACCAAGTGCCCAGACCCAGCCCAGGCCACCCCACAAACCAGTGCCCTGCGAGGAGCCACAGCTTCTCCTGGGCACATGCTGGCCTTCAGTTGCTGCCAGGAGCCCCGGGCCCCATGCTGTTGTGGCGGTCCCCACCTCAGTGCCTTGGAACCCAGGCCTGGGCTCCTAGCCTGTGGGCACTAGGCAGGCCCTGACCATTTTCTTTTCTTTTCTTATTTTTCTTTTTCATTTGAGACGGGGTCTCAGTCTGTCACCCAGGCTGGAGTGCAGTGGTGCCATCACAGCTCACTGCAGGCTCGACCGCCTGGACTCAGGTGATCCTCCTACCTCGGCATCCAAAGTAGCTGGGACTACAGGTGTATGCACCACCATGCCCGGCTCCTCCAACAGTTTTCCATGAGAACAGAGGCTCCTGGGACTGCCAGGCTCTGCAGAGCCCAAGGAACCTGTCCCCAACACTCTGCGCAGTCTCAGCTCGAGCTGACAGGCAGCTGTGGGCCATGAAGTGAGAGTGAGACTCAGGCCATGGGATGGGGCCAAGATTGCAGACACTCAGCTGTCAGGTCGGAATGGCCGTGCATGGGGACGTGGGGCCATGGGGCCCTGGGGCTCCAACGTCTGTGGGATGCTGGCCTTGGTGCCCAGGGTGGGGCTGAGAGCCCCCAGGGCACCTCCACCAGGCAGAGCGCTCCGTAGCCCCAGAGCAGCTCCTGCAGAGGCGTCTGTGAATGAGGAGGGGCAGCGCGAAGGTTAAATGGAAAGGGGGCCGCAGCCCGGGCTGCACTCCATCTCCATTCTGTCAAGCACGTTTGCAGACACGCACGAGGGGGCATGGGAGGAAGTAACTCTGGTTGTGTCAGAGGCATCCACACTTCCATCACGAACCTGCCGCCTCCCACCTCCCCAGGGCGCTTCCGGGAGCTGGATGCAGCTGCCCGTCCAGGCTGTCTCTGCTTGGATGGCTTCTGTCCACATGGGAGGTCATGCCCTTGGGAATGACAGGTGGGAGGGCTCCCCAAGGGACCCCAGCCCCTACTTCCAGGAGAGCCTTTCGCTCTGGGGTGTGAGTTTCAAGCAGGAGGAGGGGCAGTGGATGATGGCCAGCAGCAGTCACTGGACACGGGGCCAGGGCAATTAACTCACAGAGGGCCTGAGCATCCCTGTCCAGGGCCCAAGGCAGGCCCACCCTCCCCTGCCCCTGCCAGGTGCTCTGCAGGAAGGATCCAGGTGCTGGGGAATTCCTGGGTGCCCCGGATGCTGAGTCAGGCCCCGATCAGCTCTCTGCCCTGGCAGGTCCCTCCCCTGGGAAGAGGGACCAGCTCCCAGCTCTACCACCTGGAAGGTGGGAGGGGGTTAGATCTGAGCTCACTCCCAGCTCCCGACACTCAGAACCCCGGGGTGGGGTCGTTGGCCAGGGGGCCCGCCCCGTGAGAAGCAGACCATGAGCCTGGCTGGGCACGTCTGCAGGCTGGAGGTGGGGGGGCTCTGCCACACAAGAAGGGACATGGGCAGATCGCAGGTAGGTGGGGTGCAAGAGCCCCTTCTTTACAAACTGGCCTGAGCCCCTCATCCCAATCACCCTGTCCGTGGGTCTCAAGCCAAGGAGCCTTGGACTGTACTGTCCGACAGAAACACCCAGAGTGAAGGAGGGCGCAGCTCAGGCCTCAGTGTCCTGGGTCTGTGAAATGGGCCCATCCCGTGGGATGGCAGGCGTGGGCAGGCCAAGAGGTCATGGAGGCAGGAGTCGCTGACCGTGGAGCTGGAGCTGCTCCGGGGCCCTGGACCTGCCGGACTGGGGACAGCCTCCGTGGGTGCTGGGGGTGCTTTGGCGGCTGAGCGGGTCTCCTGGTGCGACGCCGCCTCCCGCCTCCCGGAGCCCCGGCCCCCACCCGGGCACACACACAACTATTTAATTTTGCTCTGGCAAGGAATAATAGAGTCCTGTGTATCTATTACAGATGCGGGGAGATTGGGCCGCCACAGGCTGCACAGCACATTCAGAGGCCTCACAAAGCCGGCTGCAATCGACTCAGCCTGCCATTATCCATTCAGCGGGCGTAATGAATGAGCGGGCGCAGCCTGCCATATACCACCCGGCCCAGATAACGGCTGAAAGGAGAAAATTAAATTTTGCTTTTGTTGAAACATTATGATTTATGTATTTGTAATGTAGGCTGTGGTGGGCGAGGGGGAAGCCTACTTCCTCAGGGTCACTGATGGCCCACCGGCCACTCAGCACTCAGCCCACTCCTCTGTGGGCAGGAACAACTCCCCCACCTGCTCATCCCCAGGACGAGCCAGGGGCTGGCACACGGAGCCTGGGCAGGCGCGGCGGGTCCCCTTCCCCGGGACGAGCCAGGGGCTGGCACACGGAGCCCAGGCAGGCGCGGCGGGTCCCCTTCCCCGGGACGAGCCGGGGGCTGGCACACGGAGCCTGGGCAGACGCGGCGGGCCCCCTCCCCGGGGACGCTGGGCTTGGCTCTAGGAGTAGGTTGGGGGCAGCTTCTGTGTGGCTTGGACCCGGGACCGGGCATTCTGATCGCCCCGTGCCCTGTCTGGACCTATAAAAATAATTAACTTCTCCTGGCTGGCCCTGGAGAGACAGACACGTGAGAACATCCCCTGTAATTTATAGCCTAGCGGTCCTGTCCCTTAATGCAGCAATCAGTGCCGGCTTATCACGTTGTGGAGGGTAATGAACTTGCTTCCTCCCAGCTCACGGGCTCCTGAGCCAGGGTCTGGCAGTGCGGCACCCCCTCAGAGGGCCAGTGGCTGGCGTAAAGGAGTGGGCAGGGGGCTCCCCTACAAACGGACCACCAGGGAGCCGAGGGCCCCTCCCATTACTGGACAGGGCAGTGCCTGGCAGCCCTAGGCCCGGGTGGCCGTGTGGCTGCAGGGAGGCCCCGCCCTGGGCTGTGTGGTGAGAGCCAAAGGCAAGCCCGGGTGACAGACTGGGCCCTTCCCGGCGTGCGGAGGGCCCTGGCAGAACCTTCCCCCCCAGGGCCAGTGCGTGCCCAGCCAAGGACCTCACCGAGGGCGGCTGAGTGCTGCGACCTCACCTCTGCACTGAGGGCGGCTGAGTGCTGCGACCTCACCTCTGCACTGAGGGCTGATGAGTGCTGTGACCTCACCTCTGCACCGAGGGCGGCTGCAGTGCTGCGACCTCACCTCTGATGTTCCTTCAGAGCCCTAACAGCCCCCCGGAGCCCACACGTGACGTCTTATCACGTTGGACGGGCGCATTCCCACACAGATGGAAAAACTGAGGCTCACAGAGGCTGAGCAGCCCCAGGGCACCAGTGTCAAGCCAACTCAGGGGTGTCCACCTCCTCACTGACCCCCGCCTGGAGAGAGGGGCCATCCTCACCCGCTCACCCGAGGCCTCCTGCAAGCTGTGGTCACAGCTGCGGCAGCCCCTCCTCTTCCAGCTGGGGGAGGAGCAGGGCTCCACGGCCCACATGCCGAGCATGGGAGACTTAGCCATGCCACCATCAGGGTGTCTCCCTCGGGCCCCTGCATCCCCCTGACCGCCGTCCTTCTGAGGGACGGTGTCCATCTCAGCTGCCATCTGCTCCTAGGGCCTAGCACAACCTGGATAGAGCCCTCTTCTCCCGCTCCCCTGCTCCCCTCCAGGGCCCAACTGAGTATCCAGCAGCCTGGGGTGCAAGCTGGGACAGGGTCTCACTGCCTCTGCCCCCCAGAAAGGCCTCTGAGCCACCCCAACAGGCAGAAGCAGCCTGCTATCTGCTTTGAGATGCTAGATCCAACCGTGCCTGAAGCAGGCTGGTCAAGGCCCACTTGGCTGTGTGAGCAGGGAGTTGCCTGTGATGCTTTGTGAGTACGGGCTCCTGTTGCTTGCAGCACAGGGAACAGGCTGTGCCTCTGTCTCCCTCTGGAGCCACATGCTCTCCCTTTGGGAGCCGGTGGCACACCCTCCTCCTGAGGCATACCAGCTCCCAAACCTGACCTTCCTGGCTCCCACGCTGCCTGCCTCTCAGCTGTGTGCGGCTGCACCCCAGGAGCAGGAACGTAGTGGGCCCGGCTCAGTCAGGCACCCATCCTGGAGCTCAGCGGGCCGCGGAGGTTGGGGTGGGCTACATCAGCTCCTGACGCCTGAGGGTGAGAGGACAGGCTCCCACAGTCCCTTTGACAGGGCAGGTTTGATTACATCCATTTTCCAGTTGGGGAATTTGGGCCACAGAGATGAAGTCAGGTACGGAGGGCCAGGGTGCTTGCAGGAACCAAGATCTGAACTCCCCTTCCCCTCTTCTACCTCACTCTCCAGCCTTGCTAGCCCCAATGTCTCTTGGCCCCTGGAACCCTCCCCAGGAGGCTGCCCAGCTGCTGGGCTCGGTCCACCAGGCAGGCAAGTTGTGACGGCCAGCCATGCATGGTCTCTCTCCTCATGCATCAGGAGAAGGCCCTCAGTCTCCATGCAGAGGCGGAATTTGCTTGGGGCAGATTCTTTGTTCTGGCTGGTTCATCATCGGGGTCATGGGGATTGCCGTCTCAAGGGGCCGGGTGCACGTCGGTGGTGTGGGCACCGCTGGGCCCCCCTGGGAACAGACCTCTCTCCTCATCACCACAGCACGAGGAGGTTTTTGCACGTGCAGAGGGTGCCGAGCTGAGCCACGGTAATTTTATTAAGAGATTTATTTTACTTCAGATGCCGCTTCCTCCAGAGCGGCTCCATGCCCCATGGCAGTTGTGCTGGTGGAAGGGGCCTCTACCAGCCGGGGGCTCGCCAGCCAGAGAGCCCCATCTCTGCCCTCTGCCTTTCTGGTGGATCCCTGCCGGGGCTTTGCCTCTGCAGCCCCCTGCCCCACAGGTTCACACCTCGGGTCTTCTCCACCACTGCCACATGCCAGAGCCTGTAGGGGGGCCTCAGAGAGTCTGGGAGGTGGGACTCCTACACCTCGGCCATCATCAGATCCGTGAGGACCCCCAGGGAACCTTGGCAGGGACCATTACCAGTGACCTGCCGAGGCCCTGGACTCTGCTCTGCCAGCCAGCTGTGCCGGCCACCCTGCCCCGGACAGTGCCTATTCATGTGGGATCCAAGGGAGGATGTGGTTCTTCCACCAGATGATAAAGGCCTGGGCCACTTGGCAAGGGCGGGGGCTCCAGAGATGGACACGAGCAGCCCCCTCTGCCCAACTCCCAGAAGGCTCTGCAGCGGGAGGCAGTCCTGCCACATCCTGGGGGGCAGCAGCACGGGGCATAGGGACAGCCCCCTCCACAGCTCTTCCTGGCCAGCCCTCCCCACTGTCCGCCAGGAGGCTGCTCCTTCCAGGAAGCCTTTCCTGACCAGCCCAGGGCTCCAGGGTCTGTGGCTCCCAGCTGCTGTGGGTGCTGCACATTCTCTTGGACACGGTCCCCTCCCTCCCCCACCCCGCTCCCGGTGCCCACTGTGGCCAGAGCAAACACTGGGGTCTGCACTCAGGGACCTCGGGGCCTCCTGGGGAGCTGCTGACCCCAGGCAGAGAGATTGCACATCCCTAAGAGCCCACAGACACCCCAGTGTTTGTCAGTTGTCCCTTTGGCTGCAAGAGTGACTGGGTTTGGGTGGGAAGATGCAGGTCCCTCCAGAACAGGGTGTGCACTGTTGGTCGATGACGTGGAGCCAGATCCACCCCCAATCCTGGCTCCCTGCAGGGCACGGGGCCCCCCAAGATCCTGGGGGTGCTCAGCACGATGGGCGTGTCCGTGTTCACCAGTCCAGTGGGCGTGGAGCGTGGCTTTATTTGCATGTCTGGATTCCTAATGACTTCAGCCTCTGCACCTCCTGGGTTTTCCCTGCTGCAAACTGCCATTTGGCGTTGTCCCGTAGTTTCCGGCCGAGACCGCGTCGTCGTGCTGCTGTGTAATTCAATGTATGGAGTTCTAGATACCAAGTGTCCGTCGGTTTCAGACGTCGCAAACATCCTTCCCAGTGTGGCCTATCCATTCGCTTCTGTGCAGCAAAATCCTCAATTATTTGATGGCATCAAAATGTGTCCATGTTTGTCTTCTAGTTTATACTTTTGAACATTTGTTTGAGAAATCTTTCTCCCACCTGTGGCTGACAGTGACGTCTTCTAACTTCCCATTTACTGTGTTCCATTCAGACCCGTCATCTTCAGGAAGCCGCTGTGTGCAAGGCGGGTGTGAGGCCCCACACCCGCCTCAGGGCCACTGTCCACAGTCCTACCCCTGACCCCAGACACCGCTCCTCAGGCCTCCTAACGAAGCCACCTCGGCGGAGGGGCCCTCCTCGCTGTCACCCCCAGGCCCGGCACCCAGCGTCGAATCTGCATGTCTTGTATGTTGGGGAAAACGTTTGTTTACCCTTAGGTTCGAGGTCTGTGGCCTCACGGACGCCTCTTCCCTGAGCTTCGAGAGCAGGTGTCAGAGCCACGCAGGGTGCCTGGCTTGAGAGGGAAGTGGGCAGTGGTCCCGTACCCACTTTGGAGGGCCACCTCGCCTGGCCAATGGCCCATAGGCCAGCCTCACCCACCTCTCTGAGCACCAGGAGCCTTTCTGCCCCTGCCGTCCACAGGGTACCCCCAGGTCTCTGACTGTGTGTGAGCCAGTGGAACTCTGACTGTGTGTGAGGGGGACAAGATAGGGCCACAGAACATGCATGTCACTGGAGCCACCAAACTGCCCTACAGTGTGACCGTCACGTGGGCCCAGCCCTCCAGAGCTGGCACCGGGCGGGTGTGCAGGCACCCGGTTTTCATCAGCCCAGGGAGCCCAGTGGAGTGGATGTCCAGGGTAGGGCAGGCCCCGACGGGAGGCCCAGCATGGCTCCTGTGGAGATCCTACCTGCTCCCAGAATTCCCCCTGGGAGCCCCTTGCAGGTTTATCTGTTGCTGCTGGAGGCACGGCCTGAGGATTTTGCAGTCCCGTTTCATCTGCTGGGAGTAGAGACACATAAATAACGGGTCTGATAAGATTGAGATATTGAGTGTTTTCTAAGAAGGAAGCAGGAGTGATGGAAGTTTTTCGGGTTTTAGGTTATTCCGTGTCTGGGAAACTGACAGTGTGGTCGAGGGGAGCCGGGCAGCAGACAAATGTCGTTCTGAAGAACATGAAATTTATACAGCACACTCTCTCCCCTGATCACGCGGGACTCCTCCTGCATTTCAAGGTCGCTATGTGTGAAGGAGGCTCACAGGGAGGCCGTGGCCCTGGCCTCAGTGCGACTGCCGGGTGGGCATGGAGGGACCCTGTGTTGGCCGAGGAGTAAGAATCGGGGCCCAGTCCCACCACGACCCAGGACTCACCCTTGCCTCGCCCCCACCACGGCCCCCCGGGTTAGAGGCTGTGGCTTGGACAGGCAGGGGCAGGGGCCCTTCTGTGGCCCTGAGGCTGTAGCCAACCCTGCCTTGGAGTGTGGAGACCCTGGGATTGCTCAGGGAAGGACCCACAGCCGGGTCCTTGTGACCCAGACAGGTGCAGAGCAGTGACGGGCTGCCATGAGCCGGGAGACAGGCGTGAGGGGATCCGGGTTCAGTCACGACACCAGGTCAGGGAGTGTGGGCGCCTCCACATTGCAGCCACAGGGGATGTGGGGAGGCTGCCCTGCCCTGCCAGGGAAGACGGAAAGTGCCACTGGCTGTGGGCACCACTTCCTGAGCCTGTTTTCATCTACACAGTGGGGACGAGAGCAGTGCTGGGCTGCGTGAGGTCTTCCAGGGAAGGCGTGGGAAGGCCCTGCCATCCTCAGCCATCGTGCGGGGCCAGCTCAGGGACAGGATGTCTTCCTCTGCTACCTGTCCTGGGTTCTGCCTCCTCACCCCCAATGTCCCTCGTGGTGAAGCCCCTGATGAAAAGCTTGGCCCAGCCTGGGTGCTGGAGGCCAGCTGGAGCTCAAGGCTTTTCCTCCTGAAGAGCTGCAGCCTCGGTGGGTCCAGAGACAGCTCAGCCACTGCTAGAGGGGCTTCAGGCTCCCACTTTCCCCCCAGTCCCACCCCACCACAGGGCAGAGGGAATCTGGAGCCACGTGGGGAACACAAACTGTTTCCATGTGGCTTTGCTTTCTTGTAGCTTACAGAACATGGAGCCAAGCACCCAGAGAGCCAAACCTGGCCTGGAAGGGTGGGAGACAACAAAAGGGGTAGTGAGTGGGAAGAAGGAAAGCGACCTGCCCACAGCCCAGACCCAGCTCAACAGCCAGCCCGGAGCACCATCTCTGAACTGAGTGGTCTGGGATACAGTCCAGGATGTGGGAGAATGGTGGAGAGCTGGTGCTCAGCCTCTAGCAACCACAGAGGCACAAAGAGTGCTGCGCATCATGACCACAGTGTCACCCTCCACATTTACTCACTTGTACCCTCTGTTCACCTGGGACTCTAATCCTCTTCCAGGGCAGGAACAGTGTCCTGTCCTTCATACTGCTCCCTGTGGCTAGTTTTGGAGGAGGTGAGATATGTGTGTGATGAGTTTAAAGAGCCGACGGACGAAACGAGCCGACGGACGAAGCGGACGGCGTGGGACGGACGCATCGAAGAGCATCGAAACGACGCGACGTACGGACGGACGGGTTATGATGACGGATGGACGGACGGACTGGACGAACGGCGAATGGATGCAATGACGGACGATGGAAGGACGGATGTCGGACTGACTTGACGGAGACGAACGACAGATGCATGGACGGACGGGCAGAAGATGGAGATGACGGAGAGACAACGACAACAGGATGGATGGGTAGATACTTGATGGATGGGATGGATTGATGAATGGATGAGATGGATGGAAGGATGGATGGAAGGGGATGGATGGATGGAGGGATGGATGGATGGATGGATAATGGACGGATGGATGGAGAGATGAATGGACAGATGTATGGATGGATGG
Organism: Papio anubis; assembly: GCF_008728515.1. Classification (NCBI taxonomy): domain Eukaryota; kingdom Metazoa; phylum Chordata; class Mammalia; order Primates; family Cercopithecidae; genus Papio; species Papio anubis. Next base: position 183,515,380 of record NC_044978.1, on the reverse strand, counting down.
GTAGATGATGGATGGATGGGTGGATGGGTGGATGGAAGGGTGGATGGATGGAAGGAAATGGATGGATGGATGGGTGGAAGAGATGGATGGATGGATGGATGGATGGATGAAGTAGCAGGCGCAGTCTTGACGGATGCACAGGCGTGGCATGGATACCAGATTTGGATGGATAACGGATGGGTGGATGGAGAGATAAATGAATGGACAGATGTATGGATGGATGCATAAATGATAAGTGGATGGAGGGATGGAAGAAATGGGTGTGTGGATAGATGGATGGATGGATAATGGTATGGTGGATGGAATGGGTATGGATGGATGGATGGATGGATGGAAGGGATGGATGGATGGATGGATGGTGGATGAAGATATGGATGATGGATGACAAAATGGATGGATGGCGGTGGATGGATGGATAAACATGGATGGAAAGATGGATGATGGATGCACAGATGGACTGATGGATAGAATGGTGGATGGATGGATGGATGGATGGATGGAAAGATGGTGGATGGATGGATGGATAAATGAATGGAAGGATATGGATGGATGTGTAAATTATGGATGGATGAATGGATGGAAGAAATGCATGGTGAGGATAGATGGATGAATAATAGATGGATGGAGAGATAAATGAATGGACAGATGTATGGAAGGATGCATAGATGACGGATGGATGGATGGATGGATGGAAGGATGAATGGAAGAGGGATGGATGGATCCATGGATGGATAGATGGATGGGTGGATGATAGAGGATGAAGATATGGATGATAGATGAAGAAATGGATGGATGGATGGATGGATGGGTGAGGGTGGATGGATGGATGCTTGGATGGGTGGATCAAAGAGATGGATGGATGGATTGATGGATAGAAGGGTGGATGGATGGATGGAAGGAAGGGAAGGGATGGATGGATGGATGGATGGATGGAATGGATGGATGGATGGAAGAAGTAGGTGGATGGATGGATGGATGGAGAGATAAATGGACAGATGTATGGACAGATGTGTAAATAATGGATGGAGGAATGGATGGAAGAAGTGGATGTATGGATAGATGGATGGATGGATAATGGATGGATGGAGAGATAAATGAATGGACAGATGTGGATGGATGTAGATGATGGATGGATGGGTGGATGGATGGATGGGTAGATGGATGAGTGGAAGATAGAGGATGGATGAAGCTTTTAATGATGGATGAAGAAATGGATGGATGGATGGGTGAGTGGGTGGATGGAAGGATGGATGGATGATGGATGGGTGGATGAAGAAATAGATAAGAAAGATAGTTATGAAATGGGAGTGCTCCCTGATGTCCCTCACAGGACATGCGACAGGGGTGTGGCTCATACGTTCGGCTGCCGTGCACTCAAATCCCTTATGGGAGGGGGAGCATGCAGATGGGCAGGTGCAGGAGCCGGAGCAAGTGCTTTCGGGTTCCAGCCCCACAGTAACTTCTAGGGGTGGTGCCTGCACTGAAGCCCCAGTGAGTGTGTCACAGGGCTCCTTTAGCTCTGCCATCCACAGACAGCTTAAGTGTTAACCAGCTCAGTGCCCTCTTGGTACCCAGGTTCTTGTCCGGCATCCAGGAAGAATCAGGTCACATGGACAAACAAGGATGGTAAATGTGGGGGATTTTATTGCCAGATGGAGGTGGCTCTCCATGGGATGGATGGGGAGCTGGAAAGGAAATGGAGTGGGAAGATGATCTACCCCTGGAGTCCGGCTGTCCCGCGGCTGATCTCCTCTCCCACTGAGCTCCTCTCGACGTTCAGATGTTCCTTCTCTTCTCTCCTTTTCTACTGCACCACTCTTCTGTTCCTCTGCTCTTCTGCTCATCTGCTTGTGGAACCTGGGGTTTGGGGTTTATATGAGTATAGGATAGGGTGGTGTGGTGGGCCACAAGGTGGCATTTGGAACAGGAATGCCTGTTCCCATTTAAGCCTTCAGGTTTCCAGGCTTGAGGATGGGTTCTTTGCCGGAGAACCACTCTCTTCCACCCAGTATTGCCCTGTCTCCTGTCTGTATCAGTTGAGGGGGGTGGGTGATAGATGGACAGATGAAGAGATGAACAAGTGGATAAATGTATAGATTGATAGATGAATAGGTGAGTGGATGGACAGGTGGGTGGGTGGATAGAAGAATGGAAGAATGGGGGTAGACAGGTGGATGGGGGGTGTGGCTGGATGGGTGGATGAATAAGTGGGTGGATGGATAGATGGATGGACAGATGGATGGATGGATAGATAGATGGGTAGATGTGTAGATGAACTTGAGTAGCTGAATGTGGCTGCACACAAACACACAATCATGCTGAACTTGGGTAAATCCATGGCCATGAGCCTCCAGGGGCTGCTTAACACTGCCTAGCAATCCTGTTCCTTTTCTCTTCCTCACTCACGCTCTTGCTTTCAGGGACACTTCTCCCCTCACTAGTCTCTTCTTTCCTTAAACTGCTAACACCCTCTGCTTACTCTTCAATCTCAACTGCTGACCTTACTTCTTCATTCACTGAAATCTAGGATAACCAAAAACAGAAGTTCCTCATTCTCCCATTAAAAGCTCTGCACCTGGACATGGGCAAAGGTATGTGCTCCTAGTGAAGGCAGGCACTGCCTCATGGGCACCAGACTCCAGCCCCTGTCACATAAATGGGCCAATTGAGTGATGGAGAAATGGATGCTTGGGTAAGTTTATGAATTGATGAATGAGCAGGTGGACGGATATATGAATATACAGAGGTGGATGGAGGCTTGGTGGGTGGATGGACAGGTGAATAGATAGACATACGGAAGAGCTGATGAACTAATGAATGGGCGGATGGGCAAATTTATAGTTTGATGGATGAATGTATAAGGGGCAAACAGATGGTATGAGCACATGATGGATAAAAGGAGAGAGGATCGGCCGGGCACGGTGGCTCACGCCTGTAATCCCAGCACTTTGGGAGGCCGAGGCAGGTGGATCACGAGGTCAGGAGATCGAGACACCCTGGCTAAGACAGAAACCCCGCCTCTACTAAAAATACAAAAAACTAGCCGGGCGTGGTAGGCTACTCTGTAGTCCCAGCTACTCGGAGGCTGAGGCAGGAGAATGGCGTGGAACCCGGGAGGCGGAGCTTGCAGTGAGCCGAGATCGCCACTGCACTCCAGCCTGGGTGACAGCGCCGGTGACCCGCCTCAAAAAAAAAAAAAAAAAAAAAAAAAGAAAGAAAGAAAGAAAGAAAAAAAAGAAAAGAAGGAGAGAGGATCATGAATTGGGGGCAGGTAGGTGGAAGGAGGAACAGCCTCTGCCTGGAACCAGCTGAGGTTGTTTCCACGCCCAGGGCCTATGGTTTGGGCCCCAGTGTGTGTCAAGGCCTCCTCCATCCCCATCCCAGTGCTGAGTGGCCTCTGACCACACCTGCCTCTGGCAGCCTGGCCAGTGAAGGCCCCTGAAAGGGTGGTGTGCAGGCCAGCAGCCCTCAGGAGCTCTGGTCACAGGTCGAGTGCATGCTGAGGAAAAAGGGCTTGAACATGCGTGCGCTCATGTGTGCACCTGCACAGGTTCTCATGATGGCCACTCTCCAGTGTCCCTGACCCCATGTTCACATAGCCTCTGCCCTTTGCATCCATGGAGGTTGGCGCACCCCTGACCAGCAGGTCTGGTTCCCGTCTCCCCCACCCTTGGTTTCTCTAGGGAAGTTTCTGGGAATCCAGGACCTTCTGGGAGGGCGGGGAGATGGCGTTGGCCCCACTGTGTCCAGCCGTCTGATTTAAGTCCATAATCACAACTCCCCGTCCCACAATGGGGGCTGCCCTGCCCTGCACTGCCCCCCAGGCGAAGGGCCAGCCCCTCACCCAGCTCCCATAGCAGTGAGCGGTCCCCTGAGAGGGTCACCTGGGAGGGGCAGGACAGCCCTCCGAGGCCCCAAGATCCACGCTGCAGCACTGATCTGACGGCCATCCCTGCAACGGTCAAGGGTGACCACGAGGCAGCTGGCAATTACGTGATTTCCAAGCAACTCATTCTGGGGCTAGGGCTGCTGCCACTTCAGGCCCAGCTTCGGTGGTGGTGGCAGGCTTGGGAGACGCTGCTGACAGTTCTGAATCCGTGCAGTCACTGAGGCCCCAGCACCTGGGCCTGCATCCTGGCCACTGCGTTCCTTCCACAGGATTCAGACGCTCCCGCCGTGGGATCCCTGTGCTGGCCTCACCTAGGGCTGAGCAACGAGGGCGTGGCAGAGCTCTCCCCTTAGAGCTGCACGCTCCCTGCTCTGGGGTGTGGGAGACTGGTACTGGAGAGGCCGGGGCTCTGCCCCATGGGGCCCCATGTGCCTTAGTGACCTGCTGAGGTCCCCAAGGTCTTCCAAAGCCCATGGAGGCCCCACGATGCCTCCAGCCTCCCCACAGGAGCCTCCCCGTAGCCTCTGGGTCTGTGCAGCCCTCCTGTAACCCCACAGCCTCCCACACCTGGGCCTCCCCTGAGCCCTGGCCTCCACCCTGAGAAGGGGTCACAGGAGGGCCATCCTTGGCCCGTGTCGAGGGAGATGCAATTGCTCCGTGGGCAACCCTCCCGTGGGGGGACCACACCCCTCCAGACCAGCCCGTCCCCTGCACCTGCTCCCACCACAGGGAGCCAGGACCTCGCCCAGCCCCCAGCCACTCCCCACCACCCAACCTCACCCCGGCCTTCTGGTGGGGTCTCCAGTCCTTGCTGCTCACACTCCTGTTCAGAGGATATCACAGCCCAGGCCTGGCCCCCAGCAGCCTCCCTGCTGCCAAACCAACCGGGGCCACCCCATTCCTGGACTTCCATCCCCTGGACTGGCCCTGGTGGCCACGCCTCCCCCTGGGACAGGCCACCGCTGGTCATGGTTGTTCCAGGCTTGAGGCAGACCCCGCTTCCTCCACCCCTGGACTCTTGGGCTCCTCGGGGCTGGGCCTGGGCCCTCCAAGCCCCTCTCCTATCAGTGGTCTGTCCCCATCTGCAGACTCAGCTGCTGTCCCAGAACAGCCAGGCCCTGCTCCACAGCCAGCCACAGCCAGCACCCAGGCCTGGGCCCTTCACACTCCCAGCACGGTGAGTGTGTGTCTGAGTGTGCATGTGTGTGTGCACACACCTGTGTTCGCATGTGTCCTAGTACTCAGGTGTGCTCACGTGACATACTCGTGTTTATGTGTGGCCACGCATGCGTATGCATGCGTTTGTCCATGTGCATGAGTGTATATGCATAGTATGTGTGTGTTTGCATGTGCCAATGTGTGTGCAGCTGTACGGGGCCTGGCCTGCCCCACCCACCCACCTCGGTACCACCACCCAGAGGTCTCAGTCCCACCCTGGGCGTGTTTCTGGACTCCAGCTGTGTGCAAGTCTGGGCTTTCAGGGAGAGCTCCCTGGCGGCTTCCTCCTTCCCCTGCCACCCTCCTACCACCCTGGGGACAAGGCTGTGCTGGGTGCTCAATGCCAGGGTGGGGAGACCTTTCTGTGGGATAACTACAGGATCTCAGGGACGAGCTGGGATTTCACCGGGAGAGACACTGAGATCAGCACCTGCAGCTGTGGGACGGCGTAGGCAGGGGCCTGGTTCTGGGAAGAGCCAAGCACTCTGATTGGGGCAGAGGAGGGGAGCCCCTTGGGGGCAGGCTGCGACCTGCAGGCTGTGAGTGGGAGCCAGGCTGAGGGACCACCAGGGGTCCCGGGTACAGCACCTGGGTGCCCCATGGCCCCCTCTCCACCTGCCTGACAGAGCCCACTGTGGCTGCTTCCTGATCTGCAACCCACCTGCCCAGCCCACGACCCACATCAGCAGCTGGGGAAAGGTGTGCACGTGGGCATGGCAGGTGAGGGCAGGAGAGGGGGACTGGCCCAGGGGAGGGCCTGGCCTGGCTAGTCCTAGCACCCATCTCCCCTCTCAGAGATGAGATGCTCCCTCTGCCTGGGATCCCCTTCCTGCCCCTGTGTGCTGGTCACATCCCCTCCTCATCCACACCTCTGCTTGGTTGACTCCCTCAGGACACCCCCTGACCCCTCAAGGCCCCAGCCACCCTCACGGTGCACACCGCACTTGGTATGACCTGATTGATGCCAGGCAGCTCTAGGGAGGGCAGAGGCCTCGTCTGCCAGGTCTTGGCTATCCCAGCACCTGGCACAGGGTGTGACCCCAGGAGGGAAGCAGGAAGTTCCACCCCCGCTCCAACCCCGGGAAGGCAATGGGGGTGCTTCGAAAGCCGAGAGCTCCTGCTCACACTGATCTGGAGAATTCAGGACTCAAACCAAGTCAGGTTCTTTACAATAGGACTTGTCAGTGCCTTTGGCGACTGGCATCGAGTGCCCCTCTGCCCCTGCCCTGAGCGAAGCCTGCAGGAATGTCCTTGGCATGTTTGACCCCATGGCTCTGACGTCTTGCAGAGAAGTGACGTTGTCAAGCGGCAAGTTCTCCTGCAAGAAAGAGAGGAGCAGGGAGAAAGGGAGTGGGCACCAGCCGAGCCCTGGGGGCTTCTGCCGTCAGCCAGCCCCTTGCCTCCAGAGTGCCAGGCAGGAGTTCAGAGAGCTTTCAGTCCCTCCTGCAGCACCTCCCCAAGCAAGGGCACACTCATGTCAGGGGCCGGAGAGGGGCAGGGCTGGGTCCGGGCCTACTGGGGCACCAGGAAGGTCACTGACACTGGGCCTTCTGGGCCTCGAGTCCAAAGCCCATGTGTGATCAGGAGGCTGGCCTGGAGGCCCAGCGCAGCCCTAGAGCTCTCCCTGGCCTGGGAAGGGGTGTGTGCTGGGAGCCCTGGAAGGCTACAGGGAAGCCACTATTTCAATTCAGACCTCTCACGAACCCCGTGGGACTCCAGGTGTGGAAGCCCAGCTGGAATAGCCACACTGAGTCGGTGGGGGAACCACACTCCCAGGCCCCAAGGGTCCCCATCCTTCCACATTCTTGGAGGGGAGCCACACTCGAGGGACCCCAAGGTCTCCCAGGCCAGAACCTTGAGGCTGCACGACTTCAGCCACTCAGGCCTGGACCACTGCAAGGCTGGCCAAGGAACAGGGGAATAGGGTGCTGCCTGAGCCTAAGTGAGGGGCTTCTGGGGCCCTCCAGGAGAAGCTGGCTGGAGGGCTACATGCCCAGCCTCTGGCAAGCGAGGGGATGGAGGGCTTGTGATCTCTGACCCCCTGTCCTCACCCCAGGACCAAGCCACAGGATGCAGTGAGTCAGAGGGTCCTGGAGGCAGTGTCTGGCTCACCACCTCCCTGGCCGACCCCCACCCCGTCCCCGCACCTGCTGCCCCAGCCCACTAAGAAGTTGGCCACAGGCACCCCCAGCCCAGTGCCTGTGAAAGGCTCCATGGCAGACATGGTGGCTCCAGAAGTGTCCCTGCTCCCCAGGAGCCAGCTGCAGGAGCTGGGGGCACGGCAGGCGGGCCGGGGGGCTCTGTGGCGCGCAGCGAAGGCTATTTAAATGCTCCATTGGAGAGGGATTAAAGTTTACGCAAGGTCACTGAGGATGTGATAATTATAATCACAGGTTTTTGGCTCCACAATGACAGCCATTTGTTATTTCCGCTCGGGTGGCTCCCGCGGCCCCGAGCTGGTGACAGGCGTGGACTGATTTAGTGGCCCGAGCCCATGCCCCTCCCCTCCCACTGCAGTCCCAGCAGCCCCCACTGCTGGGGGCTACCAAGGGCTCCACCCCCTGGGGACGAGGAGAGTCTCATTATGAGACGGGAGGGGGGAGTGGTGACGGAGAGGGATGGTGGCAGAGGCAGGGGATGGGTGGGGGCAGGGCGGGGGGCATCCCCACCTAGGAGTGGAGAGACTATTGTACAGGCTGCCCATCAGGGTGTGAGCCTGCCTGGCCCAGGCCTCAGTTTCTCCATTTATGAGTCTCCATGCACCAGCTGTGCCCTGAGGATCCTGGCTCCACCTCCGGCCAAATTCAGTCTTGTCTTTACTGCCCACACTCGCAAGTCCATGGCAGCCAATGCACCTGACAGGAAAGGTTCTGTCCACTCCCCACCGTCTCCAGCTACAATTGCTGCTCCGTATTTCCACATTTCCCTGGAATTGAGTCCATTTCGCCAGGTGAGAGTCTGCCCTGGGTCCATCACAGCTATGCCCAGTTTCCCCAGCCTAACAGGGAGGCCATGGGGGCCCCAGGCCCCTGGAAAGGAGAGCCGGAACCAGGCCCCACCTTGAGTGAGGTAGGTGGCTCCCTGAATTGGGGGTCCGTAAGCCCCAGACCACCTATGCCTAGGCAGTCTCAGCAGGCAATACTTGGTGGGACAGGGTGGCTGTGATGGGCTTGGAGATTTGTCCCGAAGTGGTGCCAGGCCGCTGTGTCTTCCTGAACTCTTGCTGGCTACAGGCCAAGCCCTTTGTGCCTGGCGTCCTCTGCACCCGGATGGTTTCACTGGGGGAGGGAGTGGGGAGAGCTGGTCTGCCCACGGGGCATCGCGGCACGCGGTGGGGGGTGACCTGGGCCGAAGGAGGATCCCGGGCCTCTGCTAGGGCCGGACGCCAAGGGAGTTTGGGCCGGAGGGGACACCCCGAGCGCCCTGCCTGCCTCCCGCCTGTTGCCGGCCTGTGATTGATGTAGGTTTTTTTGTTTGTTTTGGCAATCAGAGGTGTGAGCGCTTTAATATATATTAAATGGTGATAAATAAGGGGTCCAGGCAGTCGACCTGACGCGGCATTTGTCTTGGAGGGAGCAGAGATTGATATCTCGTGGGCGGCATTAAAAACTCCCGCCACAGTGGAGTAGGGGGCCCCGGGGTGGCCGCGCTCCTCTCCGGGCAGGGCCGGGACCACCCTCAGCCGCTGTCCCCAGCCCCACACCCTCACCCCATCCCCTGCCTGCAAGCCTGCGGCCCTGCACGCCCGGCCCCCCCCCCCCGGGTGACTGGCCCCGATAGTCCCCTAACACCCCGGCAGCCCCAGGCCTCGATCGCCAGGACACCCCGGGCTCCCCCAGTTCCCCCAGGTCCTTCTGTCCGCCCCTTGGCTGGCGCCCTCCGCCCGCAGCCCACCCACACGGGGCCGAGGGGCCGCTGCGCTGCTGCAGGAGCCCATGCTGGCCTGAGAGGCACAGGGCACGAGGGCACAGGGTCCCAGGGCCAGCCCAGCCCTGTCCCCCGCAAAGGTCTTAGTGCCAGGGCCCAGCCTGGGGCAGCCGCATCCTCCACCCTTGGCTTCACCCCGGCCTGCCCTCATCTGATTGGATGGACCCAGGTCATGTGTGCCCCAGCCAATCCTCACATCCGGGGCCGTGCACCGCCTCCAATTTGAGCCAATCACGGTTCACTTGGTGGGCAGGGACTTCTGCAGCTCGGCGGGTGGGAGGGGCCTCCACCAGGGTTGCCTTGATCTCTAGCTGACCTGCCTGACCTCTGGCTGACCTCTACCCTCCCCTCAGGAGGAATGCCCCAGGGTGAAGACAAGGTGGCGACCAGGTTGTGCCGTCCAGGTGCCTGGGCCTAGAGCTGGAGACCTGGAGGCCCCTGGGGGCCTTGGGGTAGGGTCACCGGGCAGTGGACACTGGGGGCATTGGGATGGGGGCACGGGAGAGTTCTGGGAGGTGGGATCTGGGGAACATGGGGGAGGGGCACAGGAGGGTGGGCGCTGGGGCCATGAGGTAGAAGCACTGAAGGAGTGGGAAGGAGGTGCCCGAGGAGTGGGCACGCTGGTCACTGGGGGGTGGCCACTGGGAGCGATGGGGCCACTGCAGGGGGCGGTGGGGGGCACTGGTGATGCAGGACGGGTGAGCCCCAAAGTCAAGGCCATAACTTGGGAGAGAATCCAAGGGCAGGGGTCACAGCAGAGGCAGAGGTGTCCCTCCTTGCAGACCAGGGCTTCGCACGGGCAACGCGTCCAGAGTGGCAGCTCAGAGGCAGCTCTGGGCTCATTATGCCCACTTTTAATGATATGCAAATTAAGGCGTAGTTTATGCAGAATTTTCCAGAATGAGGGCGGTGATGTCTGGGTTGTCAGTGGTTGCCATGGAAAGGGGCAGGAACTTCTGGCTGTTGCCATGGCAGTGGCGACTGACATGACACACTGGTGGGCGTGTCTTATTGGAAGGTGCTTCTGCCCCAGACCTGTTTTGGCTAGTCCTCGATTTGGTCCAGTGTCCAAGCCCCACCTCTGGAGTCGAGTTCTGCCCCTTAGCTTACTGTGGAAGGGGGCACTGGGGTCACTGTGGGGGCACTAGAGTCACTAGGGGATGGGCACTGAAGTGGTAGAGAATGGGCACTGGGGTTGCTGTAGGGTGGCCTCTGGGGCCACTGGCAGGTGGGCACTGGAGAGGGGGCACTAGGGTGGGCAGTACACACCCCAAGGTGAAGTCACAGGCCACAGGGCAATTGGATCAAGGAGGCCCTGGGTCCATGGGCCCCCAGCATTCCCCCCTGCCCTGTCTCCCGATGTCATGGCTGGCAGCAGGGCACTGGGGCCAGGCCTGGTGGGGTCTTTGAGCCGACCCCTCCCTGGGGAACTGGAGCCACAGCCTCTTGGAGTGCAGTGGGGTGGAAGCCAGCCCCCACGGAGCAGATCAGATCAGCCTGGGCGGACGAGACTCAGGAGAGGGGCTCTGTCCGGGTCCCAGAGACCCAGGAGAGGAGGGGAGCATATTTTCATATTTTTAGTGTGTCCCTGTGGCCATTGTGGAGAAGACTCCCTTTTTTCCCATTTTTCCAACGTGGGCTTTCTGGATACTGGTTGCACCTTCAGATTCAGCCATAGCAAGAGGAAACGCCACTGCCCCCTGCCCTGTCACTGACCTGGCAGCGGCCTCGTGGGCCAGGACCACCGCAGGTGAGCCTGAGACCCGGCTCCCTCTGCTTTTCTCCCCCCTGCACAGCCCTGGCATGAGAAGTGTCACAAAATATGCAAACGCCACAGGTTCTGTTGTCCTCCATAGCCTCCCAAGAAAAATGCCACTTCCGGGGCATTACCTGACTGGGTGCCAGGCACCCTCCTGTGGTGCTTGCCTCCCGTGCTGGCAGAATTGATGGACACTCCAGGGAGGTGCGGAGGTGTCCTGTCTACTCAGTTCATCAAAGTGTGTTTTCTGTAAAACACTTCCAGAGCTGACAGAGGCTGCAGGTGGCACCCTGGGGAGCAGGGCTGGCTCCTGGGGGTGGGGGAGCTCCCTGGCCAGAGGCCCCTACGCCCCCTGGAAGCAGGGTCCCAAGGGCCTCTGTTCCCCCAGGAGGGCTGCCTGGAACAGCGTCAGCCGTGGAGGCTGGCGCTGCTTCCAGAACAGTGTCCCCACGAGGCCTTAGAGAACATCAGCTGTGCACAGGGGGCAGGAGCCCCCGCATTTATGTGCCTAGTGCTGCCTGGGAGGGATATAATGGGGGCTCAGGAGGCGTCCGTGCCAGCCTCCCCCTGCTCTCAGGTTGACAATTCTGGCTTAACCCTTCCCCGTGAACGTGCTGTGCCCTGATAGGACAGAGGTGGCTTCGGCAGGGCCAAAGACTGGGAGACTTGGGGGTCCTGAGTGGGGCAGGGTCAGTGGGGTGGGACTCTGGAGGGGAGCAGGGACGAGACATCCCGCCCCACTTTGGGGGCCCAGGCCTGTGTCTGCACTCCTGCCTTTGCCAGTTTGCTCTTCCATCACTGTCTCTTTCTTTCTTTTTTGGGAGGTGCTTTTTGAGGACGTTAGCCTTTCACACCTCTCACGGGTTGCAGTCCCCCGGCCCCTATTTGTCTTTTTCTCATGGGAAGGCAACTTCTGCCATTTAGAAGTACATGATTTTGGCTGGGTGCAGTGGCTCACACCTGTAACCCCAACACTGTGGGAGGCCGGACGGTCGGATAACTTGAGGTCAGGAGTTCAAGACCAGCCTGGCCAACTTGGCGAAACTCCATCTTTACTAAAAATACAAAACTTAACTGGGCGTGGTAGCTGGCACCTGTAATCCCAGCTACTCGGGAGGCTGAGGCAAGAGAATCGCTTGATCCCGGGAGGCGGAGGTTGCAGTTAGCCACAATCATGCCACTGCACTCCAGCCTGGGCGACAGAACAGGACTCTCTCTCAAAAATGAAAAAAAAAAAAAAAGAAAGAAAGAAAGAAAGAAAAAGAAATATATGATTTTACATTAGCCAAATGTATCCATCTTTTATAGCGTTTGTGTTTGTTTGCATAGAAAACTTTTGTCTCCTCTGAGATTATGTCTATAGTTTAATTTGATTGCAAGTGAACTAGGTACCAGGGGGTCACCAGGCACTCAGCCCATCTTCTGCTTTCTACATTGAGAAGTTCCCTGCAGCCCGTGTTCCGGCCTCTTTCGTAGGCTCACTGCTGGGCTCTGTGCTGTGTCCTGTGTGCCATGGCGGCTCCCTGTAGCTCTGTGGTCTGTTCTCATATCTGAATGCTGAAGCCCACACGTGCTTTCTCTGGGCTTCCTGGTGTTCTTGCATGCTTACTTTCCGCACGACTTTAGACTCAGCTTGTCTGGTTCTGAATGATCCTGCTGTTTTTTATTGGCAATGACTTCAGGGATGATGCTCTGTTTCGTCTTTCCATCCTGGATGGGCTGCTTTTTCTGTTCCCCAGCAGAACTTGAAAGCTTTCTTTGTACAGGGCTCACATCGTTTACTAAATTTATTTATTTATTTATTTTCTTCTTTTTGAGACAAGGTCTTGCTCTGTCACCCAGGCTGGAGTGCAGTGGCGCAATCTCGGCTCACTGCAACCTCCACCTCCCAGGCTCAAGCGATTCCCCTGCCTCCTCCCACCTCCGCCTCCCAAGTAGCTGGGATCACAAATGCACGCCACCACACCCAGCTAATTTTCGTATTTTTGGTAGAGATGGGGCTTTGCCATGTTGCCCAGGCTGGTCTCGAACTCCTGGGCTCAAGCAATCTGCCCTCCTCAGCCTCCCAAAGTACTGGGATTACAGTTGTGGGCCACTGCGTCTGGCCAGTTTCATAAGCATTGTATAATTTTCTTTCTCTCTGGTTGTTGTGGATTTGGGCTTATTGATTTTGTTCCCAGCCTCCTTACTGATGTGTGCTTTTGCTATAGGTGGTTTTCAGTTGATTTTGCAGGGATGCAGCCACATCGTCTGTTAAAAAATGACCATTTCCCCTCCACTTTTCCACCTGGACTCCTATGTTAGTCAGCTCACTGCCACGATGGAAACAGCACACTGGGCAGCTCACACACAAACATTTCTTTTCCCACAGTTCTGGAGGCTGGAAGTCCGAGACTCCGGTGCCAGCAGGTTTGGTTTCTCCAGAGGCCTCTCTCTGGCTTGTAGGTGGCATCTTCTCACTGTGTCCTTACCTCCTGGGGTCTCTCTCCCCTTGTAAGGACACCCATCACTTCAGATGACATTCCCTCAAGGTTCCTGTCTCCAGGTAGCCTGGCACTGGGGGTCAGGGCTTCAACACAGGAATCTCGGGATTGGGGGGGTGATTCAGTCTGTAGCAGCACCTGACTCTCTCTCTTCCTAACTGCAGGGCGCCCGAGTGGTAAGTGCTGGCACTGGCATGGAGTCTGCCCCTGAGCCGAGGAATAGCCCTTGCAGGTCCTCACTGTCCCCAGGCTGGCTAGGGCCGGGCCGGAGTCTGTGAGGGATGTGAGGTCACGCAGTTGAGGTTGAGGGGCAGCAGAGGCGGGAGGCTGGCATGCTTTGGCGAGGCTTGTTATCTGGGGGGCCATGGGAGGGTCGGCAGGGACAGGGCAGGGTGGGCGAAGAGCTGTGGGAAGTGCTGGGAGGGCAGAGGGCCCTGGACCGCAGGCAACGGTGCACAGGGGGAGCCTGGGAGAGCTGTGTGGAGTCACCCCCCAGGCTTGGCCAGGCTCTGCCCACCCTGGGTCCTCCCAGGTTCACAGAGGAGCCTCCTGGGGCCCAGGTGTGTGGCCCCAGCAGCCGTGGCGCGGGTGTCTGGTCAGTGGCCCTGACCCAGCCTGGTGAAATGCACTATATAAATGTAAATTTCCCTGCAAGCCACTCGCTCACTCATTCAACAAGCGATCAGTGCAGCGCTGTCACTCCAATTTTCCACACTTTGTGTCTCTGTTCTCTGTCTGGGGCAATCCTGTTTCCCTGGGTCGTGGCAGGCTGGCAGCTGGAAAAGTTCAGCTTCTCAGACGCAGACAGGACCACCCAGCGGGCTGCCAGTGAGGGGTGGGGCACAGCTGCGGGCGGCTGACCCAGGCAGGATGTCCCAGTGAGGTCTCTCCAGGCTCTGGGATTGGGGCAGTCGCCTGGGATGAGGAGTGGATTTGGGAAGAGAAGAGCCTCATGGGTGGGCCCTGGGCAGAGGGAGATGTACGCCCATCTTCTCTGGGCAGATGGGGGTGAGGGAGGAAGAAGCAGGGGAGCTCCGATTAGGGCTCTCCCTCCCTCCCTTCCTCAGGGAGCTCCTGGGTACCTGGGCCTCCGGGCCTCCTCTGCACTCCACCTGGAGGGACGGCAGCACAGGGGCTGTCTCCGGAGCACTGTGGCAGCCTCAAACAAGACGCTCCCTCCAGCAGCAGCTCACTTGCCTCCCATTGGTCAAAAGTAAACAGCCCATGGGGTCTCCTTTTAAAAGCAGGGAAACTGAGGCCAAGGAGTGAGGGATATACTCCCCCAGAGCAAGTAGCAGACCTGAGGCTCGAGGCCAGCCCTGGGCCACATCCCTGGCACCCTGGAGGAGGAGACAGCAGGCAGGGCACAGGCATCAGGGACTGGGCATGGATAGTGGAAGGGGGTGGCCATGCTCAGAGCCCAGGCCCTGTCCCAGAGGCCCACACACCAGGCCTGACCCTCCCGTGTCTCAGCCACTGTGCAGCCCTGGCTGCCCCCATCCTCTGTGGGCTCCGTGCTGCCCCTCGTCCCCGGGGTGTTCCCTGCCTACGCCTGCTGGCTGGGATTCATTTGTCTTGGTGCCTGCACACCCCAGCTTTTGGGGCCTGGGAGGGAGGCCCAGCTTCAGTGCCAGGCAGGAGTGGAGAGGCTCAAGGCCTTCCGAGGGCTGCAGGTTCATCCAGTGCTCACCTGCCTGTCCTACGAACGGACACGAGCAGCCGACCAGGAACAGCAGGGCAGCCCCAGGGATGGGCTCGCTTTAAAAAAACACAGCTTTATCAAAGTATCACTGGCATACAACCAACCTCACATATTTAACGTGTACAATGTTATGGGTTTTGACATGTGTCCGTGCCAGCAAGAACATCCCTAGGACCCAGGACACAAACATTCCGGTCACCCCCAGAAGTCATTTCTGTCCCTTCCTGACCCTCCTCTCAACCTTTCCTTTGAGCCCAGCAACCACTGATCTTTTGTCACTGTAGATTAATTTTCACTGTCTAAAATTTTATACAAATGTACGTTTTTCCCCTCTGGCCTCTCTCACGCAGCGTAATTATTTTGTAATCCATTCATGTCGTCTTGAGTAACAGTAGTTCTGTTTTGTTGCTGAGCCGAGCAGTACTCTGTTGTGTGGTTATGATACACAGTGATACAGTTTACAATTCACCTTTTGATGGACATATGGGTAGTTCCAGTTTGGGGCTCTTACAGGTAAAGTTGAATGCACTTCATGTACAGGTCTTTGTGTGGACATGCACTTTCATTTCCCCTGGGTAATGCCTAGGAGTGGAATGGTGAAATTGTAGGGTAGATGTATATGTATTTTTTTAAGGAAACAGCCAAGCTGGTTTCTAAACTGGCTGTTCCGTTCACTCCCCACCACGATGCACACACACTCCTCCATGTCCTCACTCCTCCATGTCCTCACCCGCACTTGGCAAGGTTGGTCTTTTTAATTTCAGCTACTCCAATAGGTGTACAGGAGCAGCTTTATGCGGTTTTAACCAGCATTTCCCTGTTAATTAACAACGTCGAGCATCGTTTCACGTATTCGCTTGCCAGCTGTGTGTCTTCTCTGGTAAGAACGTCTCCTCAAATCTTTGGTGTGGTTTGAATTGGGTTGTTTCTGTTAGTATTAATCTGTAAGAAAATTTCCCCTGCCTTTTCAAACTGAACTATAACATAACATTAACCATTTTAAAGATGCAATTCTGTGATTTTTAGTGTATTTATAAGGTTGTGCAACCATCAGCACGGCCTAATTCCAGAACATTTTCCTCACCCTGCGAAAGTTGATCGTACAAATTGGGTCATTCTTGTCACACCCAACTACATGAGAGTTGGGGTCTGAGGGAAAGCACTCGGGGTACAAGACATTCCTCCAGGAATGTGACTCTCTGCAAGTCCAGCTGCTGAAACTGCTGTCACCTGAAAGCACCTCATCTGCAGCTACTGCGATCAGGGCAGCAACTCCAGGGCCGACTTTGCCCGGCCTGGCCCAGCCGAGGGGGCTTGCAGGCCCGAGCTTTTCCAATGCCCGACGTCCTCATGACCACAGGTGACCTTCCTGTTTCCTGAGCCGTAGCCTTGTCTTTATTCTTCAGACGGGGAGCTCCCCCGCCCCGGTCTCAGTGTGTGCCCCGAACTGCAATTCCTTCCTCCCAAATAAAACCCATGAAATGTGGAGATTCATCTACGTTTTATTTTGACTTCCACAAAGAGGAACTCCTGTTCCCATTCCGCTGTCGCTGCCTGCTCTCCACCCCAGTCCCTGCCACCCGGAGCCTGCACTGGGCCTCCGGACGCCGCAGCCACTTGGGAATGGGAACGGAAGGGGGTTCCAGTCCCCCAGCTGGGACTGGCTGTCGCTGGGCCCAATGTTTTCAAGGGTTCCAGAGCGTGGCCTCCGTGGCTGGGCCTCAGAGACTGATAGACTCAGGCTGCCCGCGTCCCAGCTCAGGCCCCAGGGTCCCCCGACCGCCTTCGAGGCAGCTGGGGTGGCCTGGACCCCCTGCCCCGCTGGACGATGTGGCTCCCACCGCAGACCGTCCCCCAGCCCCACCAGGAGGGCCGCCAATCACAGTGCCCCATCTTTCCCACCCCAGGGATTGGTTTAGGGCCAGGCACATGGCCTAAGCTGTCCAATCACAGTAGCCCATCTGTACAACCACAGTCACTGGCCCAAGAGTGAGCACATGGCCCAGGCCACCCAGTCATAGTGCCCCACCTGTCTAACCACAGTGATTGGTCTAGGGGCAGACACATGGCCTAAGCTGTCCAATCATGGTGCCCCATCTGTCTAGCTATAGTGATTGGTCCAGGGACCGGCACATGGCCTAGGCCATCCAATCATAGCTCCATAGGGAGGATGAGCAGAGCGGGCATAGCGAGGAAGGGAGGAAGGGAGGAGGGGAGGAGGGGAGGAGGGGAGGAGGGGAAGGGGAAGGAGAGAGTGAGGAGAGGAGTGGTGGGGGGTGGATGGGGGAGGTGAGAGGGAGTGAGGGAGGAAGGGCGGGTTAGCGGGGACAGGGGAGGGTGGCTGCTTTGCAGTTTAATAGGGTGCCAGCGCCCAAGGCCACGCGAAACCCTCCTTTCCAGGGCAGAGACTGTGGCTCCAGCCCACACAGGCCCCGAGGGAGTTCTGGGCGCAGCCCCCCATCCACGCCCCCGCAGGGCAGCCAGCCCCCTGCCAAAGCGGGGTTTCGCCCACCCTCAGGGCCTGATTTATAAGGTGTCTTGCTGCGGATCATTTGCTTTCTCCAAAGCCTACAGAGATCTAATTGCTGTTTGAAGAAAAAAAAATGCCCTAAATAAAGCAGTTAATTGCAAGCAGCAGCTCCTCTAGGCGCGGCCTTGCGGGCCTGGAGTTGCCGGCCATGGACCCCAAGCGAGGCGCCGGGGTGGGGCCCGGGCCGCAGGCAGGTCGGGGATCCGGCCGGGGGCGGCTGGGGTGGGCTCAGCAGAACAGTCCCTGGCCCCGCGGTTAATTGAAATAACCGGGTCAATACAAGGCCGCCGGGACCCAGCCGCGTTTGATCTCTCTCCTGGGCAGATTAATTGTTATCAATTAGCGGCCCCGGCTAAAGGGCTGTACTGTCAGGCCTGATGGGGACCGAGCGTGCCACAGGTCGGGGCTGATGTCCTTGGGGGCAACGGGCCTGCCGGGCGGGCTTCAGCAGGGAAGCCAGGGGTCAGGGACCAGGTCCCTGGGGCAACGCCAGTGCGGGCAGGCCCTGAGCCTAGGACAGCCCACCACGGCTCCAGCCCGGGCACCAGCACGGCTCCTGCACCGCCCAGGACGGCCCAGCACCGCCCCAGGGCGTCCGCTGCATAGCCCAGGACAGCCCCAGGATGGCCCAACACCGCCCATTAGGGCCCCAGGACAACTCCAGGAGGGCCCCAGCACAGCCCCCGCACCCCCCCCAGCACCTCCCCAGGAGGGCCCCAGCACAGCCCCCGCACCCCCCCAGCACCGCCCCAGGAGGGCCCCAGCACGGCCGCAGGGCCCGCGGCGCTGTGGAGCGCATGAGCCGGGTGTGCCCTGGGGTGCGGCCCGCGCTGGCAGCCCCAGCCCGACTGCCGACCACTGCTGCGGTAGAAACTGGACCCCTCCGCGGGGCCGGTGCAAGGTGCGGCCGAAGGGAGGTGGCGGGGCCGGGCCGCCGGGCGCTGGGAGCCGCGGCCACATCGGTGGAGCAGGGCGAGGCGCCACCTGGCGGCGGGCCCTCCCCTCCCGTGCGCGGCGCGGGAGCTGCTGGGGCCCCTTCCAGTTGCCGCAGCCCGCCTGGAGGTCCCCGCCCTCCAAGTCCCTGCCGACCAGCCTCTTCTCCCATCACGGCGCCGTCGCCTTCAGCCTTTCTGGATACTTACCGTCATTTTAAAACCGGGACACTCACAAATGGTCTGGCTCCCCACACCCCAGGCTGCCCACACAGGCACCCCTGCTGACCCAGGCAGGGCCCAGGCTCCCGGCCTTCTTCACAGGACCAGAACATGGAGGGGGACTGGGGAGTGAGGGCTGCCTGAGCCCGGCCTTCTTCACAGGACCAGAACACGGAGGGGGACTGGGGAGTGAGGGCTGCCTGAGCCGGGTCTCTGGAAAGCAGTCCTCGGGGCTCAAGGGTGAGGCTGGGAGAAAGCTCTTTCCTCATCACCCCACCCTTCCTACCTCTCTTTGCTGGTCCCAGCTGGGTGGCCATACTCTTTCATCTTGGACTAAAGAGCCCTCCAGGGAATATGGGCCAGCACACGACTGTCCTGAGCCTTGGAGCAGCTGAAGTTGAACAGACTTGGCCTCAGCTCGGTTTTTGCCATGTGTGCTGGGTGGCCCTAAGGAACTTGCTCCACCTCTGAGTCCCAGTTTCCTCCAATTGCATAACTGTTCTGATTATTAAGAGGCCAGGTGTAGCTATGGATGAGGAAAAAAGGAGATGATGATGGCAATGGCTATGGTGGAGGTGACGAGGATGATGGTGGTGGTGATGGTGATGCTGGTGGTGATGATGGTGGTTGATGGTGATGATGGTTATGGTGGTAATGATTGTGATAGTGACGATGATGGAGGTGATGGTGGTAGTGATGGTAGTGATGATGGTGATGATGGTGGCAACAGTCGTGGTGGTGATGATGGTAATGGTAGTTATGGTGATGATGACAATGATGGTGATGGTGAGGATGGCGAATGGTGGATGGAAGGGTGGAGGATAATGATGGTGGATGGATGGTGGATGGTAACAATGGTGAGATGGTGGAAGGATGGAAGTGATCCGCCGCGGCGGATGAGACGGCGACGACGACGATTTGGCAGACAGCGACGACGGTGATTTACATCATGACGGCGATTTATGATGACAAATAAGTAGCGGTGATTTGCGGCAGGATGATCAAATCGACGACGGTGATGACGCGATGGTGGCAATAGCGGCGGATGACAACGGTGGTGATGATTTATGACAACGGCGACGGTGAGAAACGGCGATTTGCGGCGGATGGCAGACGACGACGGCAGTGATCAACGGCGGCGGTGACGATTTATGATTTATGATGACGATTTATGATAGCGACGGCGACGGCAATTGGCGACGTGGCGACGATTTCTTAAGTGACAGGATGGCGGCGGATGATAGCGGACGGTGACAGGATGGCGGCGGACGACGGTGACGGCGGTGGTGACGTGATGGCGCTGGTGATGGTGGCGGATGGCATTTACGCGACCGGTGATTAACGACGACAACTGGCGGATGGCGGCGACGACGCGATTGATACTGATTTAATGATGGCGTGACATTGATGGTAGTAATGATCATGGTGGTGGAGATGATGCTGATGGTGGTGACAATGGTGATGGATGGTGGTGGTGGGGGCGATGATGATGATGGTGATGGTGGAGATGATGGTGATGGTGATGATGACAGTGGATGACGGTGATAATGGTGATGGTGGCGGTGATGATTGTTATGGTGATGATGGTGATGGAGATGATGGTGATGGTGATGATGACAGTGATGATGGTGGTGATGGTGATGGTGGTGGTGATGATGGTGATGGTAATAATGACAGTGGTGGTGGTGATGGTAGTGATAATGGTGGTGATGATCAGCATGGTGGTGGATGGATGGAATGATGGTGGATAATGGTGGACATAGATGGTGGAGGAAAGGATGGATGGAAAGGATGGTGGATGGTGGATGGTGGATGGATGATGGATGGATGGTGGATGGATGGTGGATGGACGTGATGATGATGATGGTGATGGTGGAGATGATGGTGATGGTGATAATGATGACAGTGGTGATGGTGATGATGCTAGATGGTGATTATTGTGATGGTGATGATGGTGAAGATAATGGTGATGGTGATAATGGCAGTGGTGATGGTGGTGATGGATGGCGGGGATGAAACGGCAAGACAGATGCATGCATGATGGTGGCGACGAGGATGGTGATACGGCCTGCCATGATGGCCATGGCATGATGACAGTGGTGATGGTGGTGATGGTGATGATGGTGGTGATTGTGATGGTGATGATAGTGATGGTAGAGATGATGGTGATGGTGATAATGACAGTGGTGATGATGGTGATTGTGATGGTGATGATGGTGGTGATGACTATGATGGTGATGATGGTGGTGGTGGAGATTATGGTGATGGTGATAATAACTGTGATGATGATGATTGTGATGGTGATGATGGTCATGATGATTATGGTGGTTAGTTGTATTACTTATCTGTTGCTGTGTAACAAATTGCCTGAAAATATAGTAGCTAAAATCAGGAATATTTATTATCCTGCACAGTTACTGAGGTAAAAATCAGGAATATTTATTATCCTGCATGGTTACTGAGGGACCCTCAGAAACTGGAGAGCAGCCTAACTCTAGTTCTGGCTCAAGGTCTCTGGTGAAACTGCAGTCAAGTTGTCAGCCATGGTTGTAGGCATCTCAAAGCCTGACTGGTGATAGATTTGTTCCCAAGAACATCCCGAGGCTGTTGGCAAGCCACCGACGTTCACTGCCTATACCCCAGGGATGTCGGTTTCCTGCCTCTATGGGCTTCTCCATCGGCTGTCTGAGTGGACTCGCTCCAGCCGCTGGCTTCCCCCCAGAGAAAGTGGGAGAGAGATGGGGTCGGGAAGGGGAGGAAGGCGAGGGAGAAATCCAGCCAGCACCCAAGACAGAGGCATGCTCTTTTCTACAGCCTCCGCTCAGAGGAGCCACCTCCCTTCCTACCACATCACCCGGAAGCATCGCTAGGTGCAGCCGCACTCCAGGAGGGGACTCCGTAGACGTGTGCATCCCTGGGGCCATCTCAGGGCTGCCAGGCAGACACTGTGATGAGGAGAATGCAGAAGGAGCAGAGGGTATCTTCTGGCTTCAGCTGCCTCCAGCCAGGAGGACGAGGTCAGAGACCCCACACAGTCCCTGTGGACTCCAGGTCTCACACCTGACTCAGAAAAAAAAGAAATTCTTGGGCCACACCCGGGGCTTCTTGTGATTTGCTTCTTCCTGCTGGAGCCTGAGTCCCTCTGAAGTGTTCTGTGAGTTGTGGCTGCGTTCACGTCTGTCCGTCAGCCAGATGGTGGGTGCCGTGTCCCTGAACCTGGGCCTCCTGAGCCTGGGCCTCCCGCCGGCCTTTTACAATCTGTGCATTCCCTCCAGACAGCTGCTCCTCACTCCCAGGACCCCTCTACCAGGGCACCAGCTAGGAGGGAGGCAGAGGGGCCAGGCACTGAGCAGGGGAGGGGCTGGCAGGGACCCTGTACCCGGCTCCTTGGAAAGGACACAGGCCCAGATGGAGCCCGTCCCCTCAACACCTGGCCCAGGCCCCTCCCCAGCTCTGCTAGAATAAATCCTCCTCTAACAACCTCCTGCTGCTCTCCCAGCATCTGAAGAATGAACACAGCTCCCCATAACTTTCCAGGCGCTACCCAATGGGACAGTTTGTAATAAAATTGCTTCTAAAAACATATTTGCAAGTCGCCACCACATTTTTTAAGCAGAACAATCTCTCGCAGAGGCTCTTCATCTCTGTGATTAAGTAACCGACTTTCTCACATAGATTTTGCTATATGCATCTTCACCAGGCTGAGGAAACGCTGTCTCCTCAGCAGTTTCCTTTAAAAAGTGTTTTGATGTGTGATTTACGGGGTTATCTGATGCATCCTCTCCTGGAGTGGGTTGACAGTGAGGGAAGGGGTGCCCTCGGGGTGCATCTGTAAGCCAGGCTGGCTCAGCAGGGCCTGGGCTCCAGGACTCACCTGAGGCTCAAGGGGTTCCGGTCCCCCGCTCCTGGTGTCCCGCTGGCCTTCTTCCTCCCAGCCCCAAGCATCTTCCTGGGCCCTCTGCCACCCCTTCTCAGGGAAGGGAGGCAGCAGGTAGTGTAGTATCTCTGCACCTAGTCTGAGGCCACTGCAGGCCTTGGGTAACAGTGACGATCCTGCCCCTGGAGCTGGACCATGGGAGGGCCCCCGCCCTTCTCACATGCAATGAAGTCAGCAAGCAGAGGCCATAACAGGCACCAGCCCACAGCCCACCAGCAGCTGCAGGTACCACCCACCCAGAACAGGTGCCAGCCCTCAGCCCACCAGCAGCCACGGGCTAGCCCTAGGTAGAGACGCACGCTCTCTGCAGTGTCAGGCACCGCGGTTGTGCAGGGCTGTCCTGGGCATCTAGGCAGAGCCCCCCGGCACGCCCACACTATGGTGGCCCTGGGGAGTGACTGGCCCCCAGTGGGTGACTGGGTCAGACCCCATGGCCACTATGACCCTGCTGCCCTCCAACCTTAGTGCAGAGGCTCCTCCCACAGAGCTCCCACCAGGGGTCTCGGGGACACCCACCACCTGTCATTGGGTCACTGATATTTGGCTTCTGTAAAAGTGTCAGCCAGTTGAAATGAAACTTTTGTTTCCCACCCCTTCTGCATGGCATCTTCTTAGACCCCTCACTCACTCCTGTGGAACAGAAACTGCTCCTCACAGATGAGCCCCCCACCCCCTGGCGGATATTTAGAGCTGAGCCCAGAAACCCGGGTGTTGAGGGCTGTGATGTACGAGTGGCCCCAACCACACCACAGGGCTGTGAACGGCCTATTTGGGAGCAACACAGGTCCTCTGGTGGGCAGACTACACGCCTGCCTCGGGCCTACCTGTCACGGGGGCAGTCAGGTGAGCCTCTCAGGTGGCACCAGCCCCTGGACGGGCAGCACTTGGTGAAGTTGAGCCTACGGCCTTTCCAGGGCTGTTGTCTGTGTGGAGGCTGTCCTAGGGAGGCCAAGTGGACCAGGCCGTGGTCCTGCCCAGCCCCACAGCCAGCAGCACTGCCTGACTGCCCGGGGCCTGTGTGCAGCAAAGCTGGCCTCCCGGTGCAGGACCAGCCACCCTCTGAGTGGGGCCCCCTGGCCAGGAAGTTGCCTGAGGGCCCAAGGCTGAGGATCCCCTGCTGTGCTCTGCAGCTCTGGCCTGGCACCAGCCCTTCCCAGCACCCCATCCACGAGTGTGCACTGCACACCCATCCATGTGTCTGCACACCTGTAAGTGTGTCCACCCCGTGCCAACAGCAGGCAGGGAGCCACCCTGACAGCCACAGTGGGGGCACCCAAGTCTGCACTGCTGGGCAAGCTGGACACCAAGAGAGGCTGTCCTCACCCGGAGCATCACGCGCACCAAAAGGAAGGACGCTGGCACTGAAGCCTGGGGGAGCCCTGAGGACTCTGTGCCCAGTGAAGGAGGCCGGTAACAGGGTGCGTTCTGTGACCCCGCTCCTGGGAAACACCCTCCTGGGAAGCACCCGGAGGAGGCAAATTGGGATCGGGATGAGGGGTGAGCGGTCGCCAGGGGCTGTGGAGAGGACGGTGCAGAGCTTCTTTTGAGGTGATGCAAATGTCGACAATAGACTGTGGTGATGATTGTGCAGCTCTGTGGAAAATAAAAAACATTGAATTTTACACTTTAAATGGTGTGCAAGTCATATCTCGATAAAGCTGTTTAAATAAAAAGAAAGAACGTTAGGCTGGGCACGGTGGCTCATGCCTGTAATCCCAACATTTTGGGAGGCTAAGGCAAGTGGATCACTTGAGGCCAGGAGTTCGAGAGCAGCCTGGCCAACATGGCAAAACCCCGTCTCTATAAAAAATACGAAAATTAGCTGGGCATGGTGGCACACGCCTGTAATCCCAGCTACTCAGGAGGCCAAGGCAGGAGAATCACTTGAACTTGGAAGGTGGAGGTTGCGGTGAGCCAAGCTTGCACTACTGAACTCTAGTCTGGGCGACAAAGCGAGACTCCATCTCAGAAAAACAAACAAACAAAAACATTAAATTGGGGTGCCACGGGGTGTTTGCGCAAAGACTGTGTACCTCCCTCTGCCTGGGCCAGGTCTCCAGGCTCCCGGAAACCTGGTTCCTCTCCATCTCCTCAAAGGCGGTAGTGCCTGGAGCCAGCCCTGGAGACCTCCCGGCCGGCCAGCTAGCTGCGAAGGCTGGGGGCCAGCACCAGGCTCTTCTGGAGCCAGCACGTGCACTGACCCTGAGGCCCAAGTGGCCCTTCATGGAGTACGGGGTCTGGTTAGGGCAGAGGGTGGACAAATAGGCCCAGGGTGTCCATGTGCCTGGGAAAGGGTGGCAAAGGCAAAGAGAACCACGGTGGAATGCACCTGCTACAGGGGCTGGCCCTGGGCCCAGCTCCCAGCAGCCTCCCACAGGCCCCTCACTACCCTCTGCTCCCTGGGCGCCCATGATGCAGGCAGCTGGGCGGGGGCTCGAGCCTCAGAGGGTTCCCGTGGGATCAGCCCAGCCTCACCACAGCCACACTCCAGCAAGGGCAGAGTCACTGAGCCTGGGGGCAACCTGAGGGGGCGTGGCCACAGGCGGGCAGCCTTCCCGCTGGAGAAGGCACCACCCCACCCCACTTGGGACCCCCTTGGACAGCCCCTCCCCAGGCCCCTGACTGTAGGGGGCCTAGGGGTAGACCCCCTGGTGCCCCCAGCCACAGGCCAGCAGAGCCCCCCAGCCCTTGTTTCCCGGGGGTAGAAGTGGTTAGAGATATATTAATTATATTTCTGCCCCTTAATGGGCTGCTTACTTTATGATGTGGGGACACAAAAGTAAATTTTAAAATCAATTATACAATTACATATGTAGCAATAACAGAGGACACAGCTAATCTTCACCGGGTCAGGACTGCAACCTTCCAATAATGCAGGTTTCATTAGGGGAAGGGCTGTTATTGCCAAGAATTACAGAAATAATGGGAGTGGGTGTATTCAGCGAGAAGTTAACAAATGAGGCTGCTCTGGAGATAAGACGCAGAGCCGGCTGCCGGCGAGAGCCGTGGAGGCCGAGACATTGGGGGTCACCCGCTGCTGCGGGAACAAGAATTAATTTTAGACGCTTCCTTCGGGTCTGGCTGCGGGGGCTTCTGCCTAGCGGAGGGTGGGGCGAGGGGTGGGCGTGGAGTGGGGTCCCTCAGCCTCCTTCCTCTCCCCTGCTGGATCCTGTCACTGGAGGCCCCACTGCCCGGCCCGCCGGGTAGACCAGGGGACAGGTGGCCGGGCTGCCAGCACAGGGTAGGAGAGAGTGGGCTCCGCGAGGGGTCAAGGGCTCCTCTGCAGTCAGCGTGGGGCTGCGCCACGGCCCTGGCACCCACAGGCCACGGGGATGGTTTCCAGGGGCAGGGGTCGAACCAGCGTCCAAAACCTACTGAGCCCAGAAGGGGCGCGGGCGGAAAAGGGTGAAGGCCTGGCTGGGGGAGGGAACGGCTGGACAGGCAGCGGGGGGCTGCGGGTTCCCACAGTCAGCCGGGGGCTCCCACCTCAGACGCCAAGGAGGGGCTTCTGCAGAGACAGGTGCGTCCCACCCGCCGTGCCCGGCCGGCCCGTCCCTCCCACTGGCTCCCCGCGCTCAGCACAGAAGCAGCTTCTGGAAAGGTCTCGGCCGCCCTGGGTTTGGCTTCGGGAGCGGGGTCCGGGATCCTTGCCAGCCGTCCTCACTCTGCAAAGACTCGAGCGACCCCGCGGACCCCGGCCCCGTCCTGTCCAGGGTGCGCGGACGCCTCCTTCCTGGCGGCATTCCAGGGTCTCCCCTCCACCCCTTCCAGGGCACTACTCCCTCCTTCCTTCCCTCCCTCCTCTTCCATTCCCTCCTTCATTCCCCCATTCCCTCCCGGCGCCGCCCAGGTCGGCCCTCCCGGTGCAGCCCAGGGGCCCGCTGATTCCGGGTGATTCCCTGCGGCCGCCAGGGGGCCCCGCCAATGCCAGAGAGATGACCGACGGCTCCGGCCTCTCTTTCCTCGCGCCGGCAAATAGACTCTGATAAGGGGATCTTTGTAATTACACGGAGCTACACTGGTCAATTCTGACTTTTAAATACCGCAGGGCCGAGAAAGGGAAGAAAGCGCGAACACATGTTCCCGGCGGCCGCCGCGCTGCCTTTGAATCCCGCCCCCGCCAGGGCCCCGTGGCCCGGCCGCTCTTTGTGAAGCGCTATCGCTCCATCTCGGCGCGAGATCATTTCCAAATTAAATTTTATGGTCCATTACTTACCGCTCCGACACTGGTCTAATGGAATCTTAAATGGAACTGACTTGATCTGCGTGGGGCTGGCCTCTCAGTTAAGATGTTATTTAGTTCTAATTATCAGATAATGAACTCGGGAAATTTAATTTTTAATATTTGTATGTCAAAAGTCCATTGTGTTTTGGTGAGAGACTTTAAATTAAAAGTTAACGCGGGTCCAGCACCAGCCCCAGCTCATCCCTCCAAGGGCGGAGGCCAGGCCAAGCCCCTCCCCGGGCGCCTGTTGGCAGAGGTGGCGCCTGAATGACCCCGGGGGAACGCCGTCCAGGAGACCCAAGCCCAGACCCTGGCGCTGCCTTGCTGCAGGGCCGTGTAGCACAAGCGTGGACAAGGCAGCTTGGGTGCTCTGCACCCCGGGACTGGCCCCCGGCTGAGTGCCCGCGAGGAAGAGTGCCCTCCTGGGCTCACAGCTGCCACTCGGGTCCCCACCTGGAGAGAGATCAGACCCAGCGTCTACAGCAACGCTTCCCCACGCTGTCCCCAACACCCCCGGGGCGGCGGAAGGACACAGGAAGAAGGGACGCGCCTCAGCCCACAGGCCTCTGGCAGACACCTTGGCTTCACAGACAGGTACAGTCAGTCCCCTTTGTCCCTGAGGCGGGGAAGAAGCTGTCTGTCCTGTCCCCATACACGCAGGAGTGTTTCCTCTGCAGGACTCAGCAGAGGCCGCATCCGGAGGGAACAGGCCCTGCATCCTCAGGGCCAGCACACAGAACCCCACCAGGCTCCCCTGCAAGACCCCCTGCAAGGCCGGCCTATAGCTGAGGCTGCTGCTGCCACCCTGGGTTCCCTCCAGCTCTTTTGGCCCCTGCTCCCCTTCACCCTCACGTCCCTTGGTGGGAACACCCAAGGCCCACCTGTCCCTGTCCCCTCACAGCCACAGGCAGGGCCCAGGGACGTCAGTGCCTTACCAACCTCCTGCCCAAATACTTTGAGTCCAGGTTTTTCCCGGGCAAGCCAGGCTCTGTGACCTCTGCCCCCTCCTGATGTGGGCCTGGACTCAAGGCTGGAAATTCTCCCGACTCAGCCCAAAGTCAGGTGCCACTTGTGCTTTGCGTCACAGACCAGGTCTCAGGGATCTGACCGTGTCTCAGCAAGCACAGGGACGCCTCCTTCCTACCCTGAGCGTCAAGAGGCTGGGAGAGAAGGGGGGGGCAGGGAGAAGGGAGGGGCAGGGGGAAGGGAGGGGCAGGGGGAAGGGAAGGGCAGGGGGGCTGCAGAAGACCAGCAGGAGGGCTTCCGGAGGAGAAGCCACTACTAGGAACCTGCTGAGGCCTATCTGGGTGCTGCAGGAAGGCTGGCAGGCCTGGCCCCTCCCCCTCTGCCTGTGGCTGTACCAGGGTGCCCACATGGGGCAGAGATGGTGCCATCTGCCCTCTGTCCCCAGCGCTGGGTGATGGCTTCCACAGTGGCCACAGAGTCTGCACACACTCAAGACCACCACAGACAACCAGCCAGGAGAAACTGAGGAGCCCCCCAGGGTGTCTCCCTCAGGATCTCCCACGAGGAAGCAAAGGTGGCCCAGTGTTATCAACTGCTGCATGACCAACCACCCCAGAACCTAGTGTCTTAAAACCATGACAGCATGTTTTGCCCACAAATCTGCACTTTGGGCAGGGCTCAGTGGGGACAGCTGGCCTCTGCTCCTCTTGGTGTCACTGGGGTGACTTGGAGTCTGGGCTGGAGTCGTCCAGAGACGCCTTCACTCACCATCAGGTGGTTCAGGCTGGCTGGGCTGGAACCCTTGCGTGTAGCCTCAACTTGACCTGGGCTTCCTCTCAATATGACCGCCAGGATGAGGGTGAATTGCCTTTTGTGATCCATCCTTGGAAATCTCCCAGACTCAGCCTGCCCCATTCTTCTTCTGTTTGAAGCTTGTCCTTACAGTCCGCTGATACTCAGTGTGGGTGTGGAAATTATACAAGACACATCAACGACTGTGGACGTGGTGGGGCCAGCTTCCTGGGATGGGGCCAGACTCAAACTCTCCTTTCTAGGAGCCTCCCTTGGAATTTGGAGCCTACCCAGCCCCTATAGGCCAATCTCCTCCCTCCATGCTTCCCACACCCACCCAAATCCTGTGGGTAGTGAGCTCTGCTTTACCAGACAATTCCTTGACTTCTGCCTTTCCAGGGAAGGGCCTTCATTCTCAGAGGAGCTGGGATGCTCTGAGAGTGGAGGGGGGGTGTCTCTGCCCCTGCACTTACCCTTCTGCCTGCTGTGCCCTGTGCGTCCCCTGAGGCTCAGGTGCAAGCCGTGCTGCCCTCAGTGCTGTCCTCACAGGGAGCTGTGCTGTGGCTTCTGCTGCTTCCTCCCACACTTCCCTGTTTGAGCTCCTTGGACAGCTCTGCCATTCGCCCCTGGACTCAGGCTGTGTACTTTTAAATCACCTTCCATGAGTTGGAGAATGAACAACTTGTTTTAATCCTTCTCACTTTTTTCAGATTTATTGTCAACATAGATTCCTCTGGTTACTGAGGGTGAGAGCGGAGGAGTCACCTTTGCCCTCCCTTCTCACTCTTTCCAAGCACTGCACTGTGGTTTCGTTGTGCAGTATCCACACAGCGTGTATGTTTCAGGCCCTGAGGCTCCAGGGCTCCTGCTGCAGCCTCCTTGCTGTCATGTCAAGGGACCAGCGTCTTCATTAATTCAGGATAGCACCTGCTCTAGAGCTGACTCCTGGCTTTGCACTTGCAACTCTGGGCAAGCCACTTAACCTCTGTTTTCCTCTGTCTAATCTGTGTATGGGGGCAGTAAAAGGGACCTGCATTATAGAAGTACTTTGAGACAGGAGGCTGCAATTTCCGCCGTCTCTCCCGGCGACCTTTGTCCTCACAGAGGCACTGGGAGCACGCAGGAGGGCCGTGGCCAGCTGGCTCTTCCTGGGTTAAGATCCTTTGTCTCACAGGAGCATTTTCCTTCGGGGAGCAATACAGTTGCCTCTCCTGGTGATCTCTTTTGTCTCTTTAGGGATATGGGTTCCCAAGACTACCAGTAGCTGGGAATTTCACGCAGCAAAATGCCTCGCACACCGTCTCCCCAATCCGGGATAAACTCTGCGTACGCCAGCGACCAATGGAAGGCAGCCTGCATGGGATCCACTGACAGCGATAGAATTCCTCGGTCCCGACAGGATGGAGCAGGCAGGTGTGAGTTTCACCCACACTACTCCAGGAAGACCACCAACTTTAAAATCAGAATTTTGTTCTTGTTTTGCTCTTTTGTTTTTGAGACAGAGTCTCGCCTGTCAGCCCAGGCTGAGGCAGTGGTTTGATCTCTTAGCTTCACTGCAGCCTGGCCCCAGTTTACACCCATTCTCCTGCTCCTGCAGCCTCCCACATTAGGACTTGAGAGAGGCCAAGCATTCTCGGCTTTGGTTGCTTTTGTATTTTTAGGAGATGGGTTTCTACTGTGTTGTGATGTGGATCTTTGATTCTCTTTGGATTTTGATCCCCTTCCCACCCCACCCAACCCAAACTGCCTTATCCCTGAACCTTCCCATTTCCAACAACCTTGGACCGTGACGATCATGGCAGCCAAAACCGTGGTGCAACAGAACCATGGGAGATGACCACCGCGTCCACTGACTCCTGTGAGCCCCTCCCAGCCACAAGCCCGCCCTGCACCAAAGATCCAGCTAACCAAAACATACAGGGACAGCATCCGGGAATGTCTTTCTGCTCTCTTCTGATGGGAACAGTAATTCGTGTGACATACTCTTTCCCCCCAAATGTCTGTGTGTGTTGCTCAGGGTCGTTTGATATTTCAGAACACAGGGGGAAATCTAAGCTTACCCCAAAGTATCACAGATTTGTAGGTAATGCGTGTCCTTTGTTTTTTTCCTGGCTGGCTGGCAGGAAGATTTTCCCCCCTTGATGTGGAAGAAGCACCTGAAGGTCTCCTGCCTGCCCCCGGCACCAGATTCCCCAAGGCCTGCACCAGCCCCTTCTGACTTCTGGTTGCACTTCTGGTCACTTGTGATTCTCCACATTAAGTCACCCAGATTTGCCCCGTGTGGTCTCTGTCTTCTGATTGGACCCAGACTGAAACAACTTCTTCGTGACTTTTTGTTCATATTTTTAAATTGTGGTTAAATGTACATAACATGAAAATTACCATTTTTGGCCGGGCGCGGTGGCTCAAGCCTGTAATCCCAGTACTTTGGGAGGCCGAGGTGGGCGGATCATGAGGTCAGGAGATCGAGACCATCCTGGCTAACACGGTGAAACCCCGTCTCTACTAAAAAATACAAAAAAACTAGCCGGGCGAGGTGGCAGGCGCCTGTAGTCCCAGCTACTCGGGAGGCTGAGGCAGGAGAATGGCGGGAACCTGGGAGGCGGAGCTTGCAGTGAACTGAGATCGTGCCACGCCACTGCACTCCAGCCTGGGCGACAGAGCAAGACTCCGTCTCCAAAAAAAAAAAAAAAAGAAAAGAAAAGAAAATTACCATTTTCACCCTTTTTGAGGGTACAATTCCATGGCACTGGGTATATTCACAATGCTACACAACCGCAACCATCCCCACCATCTGTCTACAGAGCTCTTTTCATCCTACAGCCCCTGGCACCCACCATCCCACTGTCTGTCTCTAGGAATTTGTATATTCTAGGGACCTCATATAAATGGAATCACACAGTATTTGTCCTTTTGTGTCTTATTTCACTTAGCATAATGTCTGCAAGTTTCATCCTTGTTGTAGCACGTGTCAGACTTTCCTTCCTGCTTAGGTTGAATATTTCATTGTTTATGTATACCAGATTTTGCTTATCCACTTACCCTTCAAAGCTTTGGTTGATCCACCTCTTGGCTATTGTCAATAGTGCTCCTATGAACATGGATGTGCAAACATCTATCTGAATCCCTGCTTTTAATTTAATTTCTTTGGGTATATTTTAATTTAATTTCTTTGGGTATATACCAAAGGAACATACCTAGAAGTAGAATTGCTGGTTCCTGTGGTGGTTCTAGGTTTAATTTTTGAGGAACTCTCATCACGTTTTCCACAGCAGCTGCATCATCAGGCACTCCCACCAACATGCACCGAGTTCTAAATGTGTCCGTGTCCTCGCCAACACTTACTATATTCTGTTTTTTTGATAGTAGCCATCCTAACAGTGAGAACTGGTAACTCACTGTCATTTTGATTTTCATTTCCCTAATGGCTGATGACATAAAGACTTTTTCCATGGCTTGTTGGTTACTTCTTCATCATCTCTGGAGATACAGCTGTTCAAGTCCTTTGCCAATTTTTGAGTTGGGTGGTTTGTTTTGTTGTTGAGTTTTAGGAGTTCTCTACATATTCTGGATATTAATCCCTTATCAGATATATGATCTGCAAATATTTTCTCCCATTCTGTGGTTTACCTTTTCACTTTCTTGAGAGTGTCCTTTGATTAACTAAAGTTTTAAATTTTGAGTAAGTTGTATTTATTTATTATTTTTGCCTGTGTTTATGGTGTCATATCTGAGAAATCCTTGACAAATCTAATGTCATAAAGATTTCTCCCTATGTTTTAAGGGTTTTATAGTTTCACCGCTTACATTTAGGTCTTTCATCCATTTTCACTTAGTTTTTGTATGTGGTTTAAGGCCAAAGCTCCAACTTTATTCTCTGCATATGGATATCCAGTTTTCTCAGCACCTTTTGTTGAAAAGACTGTCCTTTCTTTCCCCATTGAATGGTGTAGCACCCTTGTTAGTCACTTGTATATCATGGTGAAAATCATTTGACCATATATGCAAGGGGTTGCTCCTGCACTCTCTATTCTATCCCGTTAGTCTAAATGTCTGTCTTTATGCCATTACCACACTGTTTTGATTAGATCATTTTGTAATAAGTTTTGAAATTAGAAAGTGTGACTCCTTCAATTTTGTTATTCTTTTTCAATATTATTTTGACTATCTGAGGTCCTGTGAGATTCCATATGAATTTTAGGAGGGACTTTTCTATTTCTACAAAACATGTTGAGATTTTGACAGGGGTTGCGTTGAATCTGTAGATCATTTTGGGTGGTATTGTCATCAGAACAATATTAAGTCTTTCAATCCATGAACATGGGCTGTCTTCTCACCCATTTATGTCTTCTTTCTTTCAGCAATGTTTTGTTGTTTTCAAAGTACAAGTCTTTCGCTTCCTTGGTTACGCTTATTCCTAAGTATTTTATTCTTTCTTACACTGTTGAAAATGGAACTGTTTTCTTAACTTCATTTGTGGATTGTTCATTGTTAGTTTATAAGAATTGTCATGATTTTTTAAACCTTTAAAAATGTAATCATAATATACATACAGAAAAGTGCTTAACATATGAATGTACCACTCCATTATCACAAAATGAAATCCATGTAACCACCTCCAACTCAATAAATAGATGATTACCATCTGATGCCAACTCCTGGCACCTCTGTGCTCCCCAAAGGTAACTACTTTCATAGTTTCTAACTCCATAAGTTTGTTTAGCCTGTTTTCACACTTAATATAGAGGAACCCTGCAGTGAGTAACTTTTTGTGTCTGAATACTTTGGCTCAATCAACATTGTGTCTAGGAAGCGCATTCATTTTGCCATGTGTAGCAGTAAATTGTCCATTCTTATTTGTAGAATGTTTCATTGTGTGAATATACCACAAATAAGTTTTCCCTGTGCTGTTAGCAGGCATTTGGGTATTTTCTCATCTGATGCTATTCCAGGTAGCAGAGCTGGGAACATTCTTGCATGTGTCTTTTTGTGAATGATGTGTATGTTTCTGTTTTGAGGTGCCCCTCGGAGTGGGGTTGCTGAGTCAAAGGGTTGCTTTTGTAGATGCTGCCAGAGAGTTTCCTAACATGCTTGCACCAATGTACATGACACCAGCAGCGATGGGAGTTCTGATTGCTCCTTAGTAGTGGCTGGAGCTGGCTCACAGGGGCTTGCAAGAGCCAACCATGCAAATCTCTTCCAACTCCACTGGAAATCAACCACAGCGGGAGTACTTGCACCTTGGAAATCATCCCGCACTGCAGATAGGCGAGTGCTGGTTAGGCGCTTAGCTGCACATTCCTGCTCCTCTTCCTTGCCAACACTTGATGCTTTCAGTCTTTTTCGTTCTGGCCTCCCTGGTAGATGTGTACAGGCATCTCGTTTTGGTTTTATTTTGCCACTCCTGCTTCCTGATGACGCTGAGCACCTTTTCGCTTGCTGGTCAGTCACTAGGTGCCCTCTTTCGTGAAGCGCCTGTTTGAGTCTTTTGCTAGTTTTTGACATTGCGTTGACTTTTTCTTATACATCGGTAGCAGTTTTTTATGTGTTGTGATTATACAAGCCCTTGGATGATGGCCTGTGGTGATTTTGATGAGCAAAAGCTCTGCTTTTCTAAATTTTTTATAGTTAGTACTTTATGCGTATTATTTAATATCCCCATCCCGAGGCCATGAAGGTTTTTTTTTTTTTTTTTTTTTTCCTGCAGGGTCAAATTTTGCTGCATCCCATGTGGGTAGCAGCTAATGCAGAATATCTATTGATTATATCCTCCTAAAATATAACAGTTCTGAGTATTTTATTACTAATTTCACACAAAGAATCCACCCAATATCAACATTTTCTTCCTTTCCTGGGGGTGACAGTACATTATCTTTTCACATTGTTAAATCATTTCAGACTTCTAGGTAAGTTGCAAAAATAGTACAGAGAATTCCCACGCATCCTTCACCCAGATTCCACAAGTGCTGGCATTTAGCACCCTTGCTGTCTACCACGCTTCCTCCTCCTCCTCTATCTACATCGTTTTTCATCAGTTATAGGTCGGCTGCAGACATGACACACCTCTAAGTGCAATGCACACTTCCTAAAAGCAAGGACATTCTCTTATGTAACTGCAGTACAAACATCAAAATAAGGAAATTAACATTAATAAAATATGATCTAACCTACAAACATTCAAATGTTGCCACTGTTCTACTGTGTCCCTTTTTTTAATCATCCAGCCCAAAATGTCATCCTGTGCTCTTTACATACGTGAGTCTATCCACAGGCGCACACGCGTCCCGGCTCTGACCACTGACGGGCTGGAAGCAGTCACACCTGATGACAGTGGGTACATCTGCCACTCAGATACTGGATCCTAAATACCTCCCAAGTCGTACTTAGAGAAGCAGCCGAACCCAGGGCTGGGGCAGGGAATTATCACAGAGTAAAACCAGCACCAAGGGTGAGAATCCCACAGCGACCCTCCCTGGCAGTAAGCCGGGCCAGGCTCATGTTCGAGTCCAAATCTTAGCTTTTCTTTTTGAGACAAGGTCTCACTCTGTCACCCAGGCTGGAGTGTAGTGACGTGATCGCAGCTCACTGCAGCCTCAAACTCCTGGGCTCAAGCGATTCTCCCACCTCAGCCTCCTGAGTAGCTGAGTAGCACGCACCACCACGCCCAGCTAATTTTTGTATTTTTTGTAGAGATGAGGTTTGTCTCAAACTCCTGGGCTCAAGTGATCCTCCCACCTCGGCCTCCCAGAGTGCTGAGAGTATAGGTGTGAGCCGCCACGCCTGGCCATCTTAGCTTTTTTTAACTCAAATTTTAAATTTTTAATTTTGAAAGATTTGATGTTTACAGAAGACTGTGAATTGCAATACAAAGTTTGAAAGCACTTGAGCCCAGGAGTTTGAGGCTGCAGTGAGCTGTGATCGCACCACCGCACTGCGGCCTGGGTGACAGAGTGAGATTCCATCTCAAAAAAACAGTGAGAAAGGCCCTGCTGAGGTGTGGGTTCCTGGGTCCTTTGGGTTCACGCTGCCCACTTCCGACACTCAACCAAACTGTCCCATGTCGCTGGTCTGGCTCATCCCCTGGTGCTGGTGCTGGGACTCCAGGGCCACACACACCACACACTGCCACCAGCTTCCATGTTGTTCGTCGCTGCTTGGGGGTGCAGCCATCCCCCTGGCCCTGGTGCCAGCCAGGGAGAGCCTCTTCCCTCACACCCACTGCCATTCACCGTGCAAAGCACCTGTGTGTGCCTCTGTGCGCCTGTGTGTGCCTGTGGGTGCCTGTGTGCCTGTGTGTGCCTGTGTGCGCCTGTGTGCGCCTGTGTGCGCCTGTGTGCCTGTGTGCGCCTGTGTGCGCCTGTGTGCCTGTGTGCGCCTGTGTGCGCCTGTGTGCCTGTGTGCGCTTCTGTGCGCCTGTGTGTGCCTCTGTGCCTGTGTGCGCCTCTGTGTGCCTGTGTGCCTGTGTGCGCCTCTGTGTGCCTGTGTGCGCCTGTGTGCGCCTCTGTGTGCCTGTGTGCGCCTGTGTGTGCCTCTGTGTGCCTCTGTGCGCCTGTGTGTGCCTTTGCTGGTTTTCATACTGAGTTGTTGTCTGTCTTGATCTGATTAATTCTAGGAACTGTATTTATTTATTTATTTTTTTCAGAGACGGAGTTTTGCTCTGTCGCCCAGGCTGGAGTGCAGTGGCGAGATCTTGGCTCACCGCAACCTCCACCTCCCGAGCTCAAGTGATTCTCCTGCCTCAGCCTCCTGAGTAGCTGGAATTACAGGTGCCCACCACCATGCCCAACTA
This sequence comes from Papio anubis, assembly GCF_008728515.1. Taxonomy (NCBI): domain Eukaryota; kingdom Metazoa; phylum Chordata; class Mammalia; order Primates; family Cercopithecidae; genus Papio; species Papio anubis. The sequence continues at coordinate 183,479,009 of NC_044978.1, read as the reverse complement.
ATTTTTGTATTTTTAGTAGAGACAGGATTTCACCACGTTGGTCAGGCTGGTCTCCAACTCCTGACCTCAAGTGATCCATCGGCCTCAGCCTCCCAAAGTGATGGGATTACAGGCGTGAGCCACCTCGCCCGGCTGATTCTAGGAATTCTTTCTATATTCTGGATACTAGTCCTTTGCTTATATGCACAGAAGATATCCTCTCGGGCGTGTGGAGGTCCTTCTCTTGGTGTGTCACTTGACAAAGAGAAGTTCCTGGGTTTGACACAGCTTCTCTTCGAGGCCCTCCCTTGGTCAGTGCTTACTAAGGTTACAGCGATGAGCACCCGTATTCTCTCCTGTAATCCACCTGAAGATGACTCGTGTGGACAGCAGGGAGCTCTGGTCTACGGCACGTAGAATGGGGTTGGCAGCAAGTGGCAGAAAACCCGTACTGATGGCAGCTTAGGTGAGGTCGTGTTTAAGAAAGAAATCAGAAGGCTGTATTTAAGAAATAATTGTATTTATTCCTGGTGTTAAAACCCAAAGACACAGCTGCTGTGTGTCTGGCACAGCTCTGAGGAGACCTGGACACACCTCCTTCCCTGCCCACAGGCAGGACATTGGCCCCCACAGGGAGGCTGGAGGCTGGAGGTGAGGCCCCTGAAGGCAGGCTCAGCCTGGGTGAAAGTCCATTTTCTCTAGGAGTGGGGACTGGGTGTGGGGAGTCACCTGTCCTTGTGGGGACACCCTTCTCCCAGCAGGAAAGGGACAGTCGGTCATTCCCCACCCCGGGCAGCAGGAGGAGGTTGCACCCACCGGGACCCAGGCCCAGAGCATCAGCCAGGGACCCCCTCTCCATCCCCCACCACGGCAGAGGCCCTGCCTGTGTCCCTGTCCTGGCGGCTGTGCATGTGTCCGGGCCAGATGCCCCTCGGCCCTGCTCCACACTGCTGACTCTCCTTACCGAGACGCAGGCATCAGAGGGTGACCAGAGAAGGGGAGGCAGACGGAGGGGCCTGGGCTGGGCAAGCATCTCCCAGGAGGGAGGACAGATTTGCCTTCAGACACAGAAGCAGCAGCAAAGTCTCTGCTAGCAGGGGCCGCTGAAGGCCGGGCAGGGCGCGGGCTATGAGGGAGGAGCAAGGCCAAGGGTTGGTGGGCCAGGAGGGCAAGGTTGCCCCTCAGCAGGCTGGCACAGGCCATACCTCTCTGAATCTGGCCCTCATGTGAGCTTAGTGGTGGGGGTCCAGGACTCTGGGCAGCCAGTTGGGCACAGGGGAGGCCTGTGTGGGCTCTAAGGAAGCCACTCGTCCCGGTGACCCCAGGTCTCAGGTCTTCCACCTGTCCTGCCTTTCCCACCAGCATCTCTAGGTAGGGGCACCCAACCCCGTCCTCCAGCCTTTACTCCAGCTGGCAGCCTGGCTCCACACCTGCATCAAATCTGCAGGGGTCCCAGACACCCCCCACCTACCCAGGTCCAGCCTGCCAGGAAATCCAGGCAGAACCCGCTGTCGGGGGACCCCTTCCCAGGCACCAGCCGTGAGTCCCCACCTCTGTTGGGTCCGGAGCCTCCTACCCACCCCAATGTGTCCCCAGCAGCCTCCAGCGACCCCCATTAGCAATTCACAGCCTCAAAACACCAGCCCCAGGGAATGGCTGGGCCAAGCCGGGGCAAGTGAGACAGAGGACACCCTCAGAGGACAGTCAGTGGGACTCGGGGACAGCTGACATGGCCACGGGCAACCCAGGAATCATGCCTCGCAAACACGGACCCACGAGTGGAACCGGAGCCACATGCCCACATAGACGCAGGGGATGGTAAACTGTCCCCCAAGGCTAAACACCCCCTAGTCACCAGGGGGTCCGGCCTCTCAGCAAAGCCCGTCAGAAAGACCCACGCTGAGCGGCGGACCCCCGCGGGAAGGCCGGGTGGCGGGGTCCTGCCCCTAACTCTGTGAGAAGTGAGCCCTGAGCCCTGGGTGGTCCACGGTGAGCCACGGTGAGCCACGGCGGCCAAGGGGCATGGGTCTGTGGGCACCACGGGGAGCCTGCGAGGAACATTAGCTCACGGGGGTCTCTTTCGAGTGCCCGTCGGCAGCTGAGTGTGACAAACCAAATCCACCTGGACACAAACGCAGTGCACGGCCTCCCCGTCCCGGGAGTTTTCTGGCCTGGGTGGGGCAGGCAGGGAGGGTCTTGGGCGCATCTCACATCACGGGGACTGGTGGCTCAGAGGCCTCAGGACAGCTGCTCTGCCCAGGGGCTCTGGGTATTCAGAGGCCAGTCAGCGGCTCACACCTCAGGCCGCGTTCCAGCCGAAGCCTCTCATCTTCCCACTCAAATTTGTGCTCTTAATTGCAATCAATGCCCAGAAAAACAATTAGCCCCCGACTGGCCGCGCTGGTCATCTCCGGTGGCAAGAAGGACTGCGGAGGGTCACGCCCACGCAGTGAAGGGGCCGGAGGGGGGCTGTGGGGCGGAGATCCATCAGCCTCCCCACAATTAACAGGCCGAAGCGCCACCCTCGCCTCCTAAATTACGCCGGCGGCCGCAGCCAGCCCGGACCAGCGTAAATCACGTTCTGACTGCCGCGAGTTAGGGCAGCGGCTCTTCTGCTAAGAGCAGTGTTACTGTCTCCTAAATCCCAAAGCCGTGATTGATGCCACCTGCTCCGCACGTGCTGAGGCCACCATCTGCTTACAGGGAAACATAAACTTTGAATAAGCAGGTCCTGCTGATTTTAACTGGGCTAATTTATTGCTCACAAGCGGAGGAGCTGAGTTCGCAGCAAATTTCTCCAGCCACCCGGGAGCCCGCAGCCTGGCCCTCGCGTCTGCGATGGGAGCTTGATAAGGTCACCGTCAACAGCATCCACCCGGCGCCACGCCAGCCGCCAGCCCCCAAAAGCACCAGGGAAAAGAGCCCCAGCGAAGCACCTCCCATGGGGGGATTTATTTCTGAATTAAACACTCCCAGCCCCAACGGAAGCCTATTCATTTTCACAATCAGCTTTCTTCCCAGTTGTAAACACTCTTTCTAAAACTTGTGCATGATTTTAATTACAGATAAGTTTCTCTTTAAAGGCCGGGCATTCATGCCTGGGTTGCTAAGCTGAATTCGATACATCTTTATGTTAACAGTGTCCGGTGGAGGCACAGGCTGGGCTTGGGCCGTGCACCTGGCTGGGCAGCTCCTGGGTTTGAGGCATTCCTTGGCACAGAGGCACTGGAGGGCTCCACCAGCTCCTTCCACCCTGTTGCCCTGGGACACTGGGGACCCAGGAAAAGTCCTCTGTCCAGCTCCATGCCCCACGAGGCCACAGCCCAAGAGAGCAAGCCCAGCAGTGTGCGGCTGAGGCGCACCGGAACGCACCCCCTCAGGCCGCACTGACCAGAGTGCACCCCTGTGGCCATGGCAGCCCTGCGGTGGGAGTGTGTCTGTGCTTCTGCAGGAGGGGAGGCTGCGGGAGGCCGGTGCACAACAAGGGCAAACAGGAGCTAAGGCCACCAGGGCTCGTCCTAGAGCCAGCTCTGGGCTGTCTCCTCCAGGAAGCCTCCCCTGACCTGCCCTGCCCCAGCCTTTGCTGGGTGTCACCGCTGCCTGTGGCTGCTGAGCCTATGCCCTCCCCCCAACCCATACCAAGAGCTTCTGGAAGCTGAGAGAGCCTCTAATATCATCTAGGTCCCCAGTCCCAGCTCAGAGCTCTGCAAAACTAACCCCTCAACCCCCAACAACTGAGAAAAGGCCCAGGACAGCCACACTGCTTCCCCTCGGTGGGGGTCCTCGGAACCACTGCCAAAGACAGACTGTTCTCCGTGCACTGTTCAGTACTCGCGACACCACCGAGTCCCTAACCCCAGGGTACTGGGAGGCCTCAAAGACGGACTGTTCCCCGTGCACTGTTCAGCACTCGCGACACCACCAAGTCCCTAACCCCAGGGTACTGGGAGGCCCCTAGAACCTCCTCCAGGGAGCACCAGCACCTGCCTCGCTGGACTGAGAGGAGGAGACCCGGGTTCCACTCACCTTCCCAGGCCAGAACACACTCGCCTTTTCTGGAAATGCAAGAGACACACTCAACCAGTGTGATGCAAGAGGCGTGAGCTGGGGATGAAGGGACATAGCCGTCTGCAATACCAGATGGGGAAGGGAAGCTCCCCTTTGGGCCCATCCCCATGGTACTGGACGGGTGGAGCTCAGGCAGTATGTGTGTATGCGCGCATGTGTATGTGTGGGTGTGTGTACGTGTGTGTGCACGTGTGTGCATGCATGTGTGCGTGTGTGTGCATGTGTGCACGTGCACACCATGTGAATATGCAAGTGGGTCATTTGTGCATGTGACTGTGTGTGCCTGTGTGAGCACACGGTCAGGTGCGTGTGTGTGTTCGTGTGCGTCTACATGTGTGTGCACGTGTGCATGTGAGTGTATGTGCATGTGTGCCTGAGCACATGGTCAGGTGCATGTGTGTGTGTATGTGTGCATGTGTGTGTGCATGGGTGCATGTGTGTGCTTGTATGTGTGTGCATGTGTGTACATGTGTGCACGTGTGTGTGCACGCATGTGTGTTCGGAGAAGCCACCTGGAGCCGAGGAGAGTCCAGGAGCCTGAGGCTGCCCCACAGGCGCGGTCGGCTTTGCCGTGGGTTTTCAGCTCTCTGGGTTTGAAGGAATGTCCTTCTATCCATAGAAATGGAAGGAAAACAAAAGCCAGGGTACAAATCTTTCCATTCAGTTCTCAAACGGAGGCCCCAGGCCAGGCCAAGCCTCATCTCTGGAGGTCTCTGCAGCCTCCAGCATCCGTGTGATTTTTCAGTGGTAAATGAAACTGCCAAGTCCTGGCTGTGTTGCACGGCTTCACCATCATAACTTTAAATCCCATTATGATCACCTCATTTTACAACATGCTTTGGCCCTGGGATCAATATATCAAGAGGGCCCAGCGCCGGTTACGATCTGGACAAGATTCTGAAGCGGGGGCTGCTGCCAGCAGGGCTCCGGCCTCTCCTGCCCCTCGGGTCAGGCCTGCCCAGAGCAGGAACTCCCCAGGGCACAGCAGAATCCAGGAAAGGGGCAAAAGAGGGGAAGCCGTGGGGGAGGCAGCGAGGGGCAGGCGAGCCCCACAGCCTCCACCCCGCACCCTCATGGCTCCCCCAGCATGTTACGGCAAGCAGGTGCCCAAGAGCCCGGTTCAGCTCCAAGTTGCTCAAATGGGAACCGGTGCAGACCTCGGCTCCAGGGTGGCCCTGGCACCCCGTCCTCTTACTTGACAGGATCCCCAACCTCCTGCACACTCCCAGGGTGAGGCAGCCCCACATGGGTGCTGGGCAGCAGGGACCCAGATCTTGCCTTTGTAGACAGGAGATGCGACCAGCACGCAGGCAGGTGCTATGGGGCAGCAGCGGCGGGTGACGGCATCCCTTGCTGTCACTAAGGCCCTCTCCATGGGCTGGAGTCCCAGAACCCTCCAGGGGAGCACAGCAGAGCCAAATGGAGGAAGCAAAGACACAGATTAGCTTTTGCTGAAACAGGATGACAACGGCATTTTCTCCCATTTCTGAAGTTGGACCTCATCAGTGAGCAGAGATACCTGGAGTCGAGGCCTCTGGGGCAGATCCCCTGGTACCTCCTGACCCCCACATCCCACAGGTGGCTGCCAGCCGGGCAGCCCACCCTACCCGGCCAGAGGAACCGCAGGGACCCAGGGACCTGCCTGGAAAATCAATCAGCATGTTGGCCCCGCCAATTTCCAGGAGCATGAAACCATTTTTTGCCCAGCAGGGCACTAATGTCCAATGCGGCCGAAAGCAGAAAGAGGCCACATGGAGCCCCGCAGGGATCCTTACACTCCCCAAACAGCCCAGGACCCCAGACCCATCCCTGCAGCCTTCCTGTTACATCTTGCTTGGGAGGGCGGCGACGAAAGGCACAAGGCACACGCGCGGGCACACACAGGCCCACGGTGACACCTCACACCCCACGCTCATGCACACACCGCGCACACGCAGGCCCACGGCTCCCTCACACCTGCACTCATGCACATGCCATGCACACACAGGCCCACGGCTCCCTCCCACCCGGGCCGAGAGGCTGCTGTGGTTAGGGGTTGGAGAGGAGGGGCATAAGCCCATCACTGCCCCCACTTCACACCCAGGTGCTACATCCAGTTCAGGTCTCCAATATCTATCTGGCTACCCCACCCGTCCTGGGCTCATCTGGGGTCTGCAGTCTTTTGTAAGGTCCAGACCAGCCCAACCCAGCATAGAAAGGACCTGAGCCTTCCCTTCACAGACAGGGCGGTGGAGGCCCAGGGTCACAGCAGGGTGGGGCTGCCTCCTGGGCCACACTCGGCCAAGACACTGGGTGCAGACCCCGGGGTAGGGGGTCGGCAGTCTCTGACAAGACAGTGGGACCCTCTGAGCCAAGACCGGCGGGACCAGGGCCCATCCACTGCCCTGTGCCACAGGGAAGCAGCATCCAGAACCCAGAGGCCCCAGGTAGTGTCAGGCCCGCTGTCTGCCTGTGGCTGGTGAGGAGGCGCCACGGGTCCTCAGAGGCAGTGAAGGGGCAGGAGGCAAGCTTTGTGCTGGACGTGCAAGTCCAGCAGCTGGGAGAGCCCAGGTGTGGTAGGGGCAGCCCCGCAGCGGACAGGAGAGGCCTGGGCAGAGGAACCGCTGTCCTGCTGTTGGGGGCAGGTCCATGCTGGGGCAGGGGAAAGGCCAGGGCACCTTGAGACTCAGAGAGTCCCTTGGGGTTGCTGAGCACCCTCCAGCCCAGCCTGCCTGGGGAGGGTGCCTGATCCCTCAGCCACACCCCTGACCCCCACCCCTAGCAGTCCTCCTGGGTCCTGGGAGCTGCTCACTGGTACTATACCTGGGACCTGGGACTGGTCGGATGACAAGGTCCAGTGGGGAGGGCGGGGGATGGGGCTGGGTCCACCCCTGTAGCTCTTGGCGCTTGGCCTCCACTCTGAGGCTGGAGTGCATCCAAGAGTCGTCCGACCCAGAAGCCCCCGAAACACCCAGCCCCCCTCCCCGCAGGCTCACCAGTGCCGGGAAAAGAGGGGCTGCCGATGGGGACACAGAGACACGCAGAAGTGCTAACAGGTGCCTGGGCTGGGAGGGTTCTGGTGGGGAGGGCGAGTGGGAGGGCAGGGTGGGAGGGCAGAGGAGTGGGGGCAGAAGTGGGAGGGCAGCAGAGGTGGTGGGAGGGGCAGGGGTGGAAGAGACGGGGGTGTGGAAGGGCAGAGGTGGGGGCAGAGGTGGGAGGGGCAGGGGTGGAAGAGCAGGGGTGGAGGAACTTGGGGAGAAAATCGCAGAAATCAGAAAGATCCGGAAAAAGAAAAACAAAATCAACTTCAAAATCCAAGGAAAAATTTCAAAATCGAAAAACAAAATAAAATCGAAATCAGAAAAATCAGAAATCAAAAAGAAAAATCAAAAATCAAATCCGAAAAATCGAAAAATTCAAAATCAGGCGAAATCAAACAAAACAGCGTATCGAAATCAAAAAATAAAGATCGGCAAAATCCGTCGAAATAAATCTGCTCGAGAAGAGAGTTTTTTGTTTCGAAACTGGTTCTGGAGGCTGGAAATTATGTGAACCAACTCAAAATTACAACTTGGAAGCTTATCTACAGCTAAAGCTATATGCCATGGTGTGCATTCCTCTAAAGACATAAGTGATTAACTTCTTTTAATCGTAACTAAGGTCACAGGTCCTGAAGACCTTCCTCCGCAGCCTCAGTATGTTTAAGTCGACTTCATCTAAGTGGGTCCAGGTGCTGGGGTGACTGCCCTGTCTTGTCTTCTGCTAAATCACAGAGGTTTGGGGAGTTCCTTCAGACCCACAATAAAACGTGTTTAATCCTAAATGGGTCCTGTGAAGAATTCCTTCATCGTCTTGTCGCTTTAAGGCCCAGGAAAGGCGTGGGTAAAACTCTGTGTTACATTCCAGCCTTTGTATAAGGCTTTTAATGACTTCACTGTCCAGCCAGCGCTGAAGCAGGTGTTGTGGAGGCCTGCGTTAGTGACACCTGGCCTGCCACACTTGGAGTCCCAGTGTAGTCTCCAAAGTCAGGGAGGGACGGGACCCACAGACGTGTGGCCGCGGGGAGAGGCCCCAGGGGGCGTGAGGCCTGGTGACGCTCCCACGGCCCAGGGACCAGGACAGCTGCAGCCTGACCTGGAGAGGTGCCAGTCCCAGGAGGCCCTGGCGCTGGGTGGGCGCACAGCCCCAGTCCCCGCCTAGGCTCCCAGGGGTGGGCCGGATGTGCTGCCCAGGCAGGGGCCCGGAGTCCCCCCCAGCTGCCGTCTTCAGTGATTTGGAAGTGTAGAAAATGGGATTATCCAGGAACAGATGTGCACAGAGGGGGTGAAATGGAAAGCGCTGCCGTTGCGCCTGCCTTTGATTACCTCTGACGGCCACGCTGTCCACGCACCCCCAGCACCCAGCTAAATTCAGCCCCAGCCCCACCAGCCAGCGCCTCATTGAAATTGAATTGATACTTTGTGAACTTCATTTGTGAATAATGTGATCTGACAGGGACAAATGTGACGGGGAATTGTTTTCAAACCTCCTCCAAATGGAACTTATTATTGGGTAAATACAGATTCCTTTGTCTCCGGGCCTCTCCTTCCACCCTGGCGTCCTCAAGCCTGAATATGTATCAACCCCAGAGGTAATTGAATTGATGATGCAGAGGGTGGCAGCCAGGTTGGGGACCCTCCCCAGACTGCAGGTCCTCAGCGGGCAGCAGCCGTGGTGGCCCTCGCAGGCCGCCCTGCCCAAGCACCCGCTTGGCCCTGCGGCCGCGTCAGGCCTCAGATGTCTTACATATTAATTTCCCGCTGCAGAACATTTGCCGAGCGCAGCTCAAACCCAGTTAGCTGGATTGATGAAGGTGGCAAAAGGATACGACACACGCTGATTCCACCTTTTCAGCTTCGATTAGCTCCGGCCGGGAGCCTGTCCCCGTCAGAGCTCCATTACGCGGCCGACGGAGAACTGGGGAGGGGTCGGCCGCAACAGTGCCCAGGAAGGCTTCAGTGCCGGGCCATTATCCTAACAGGCCGCCCCCCAGAGAGCCAGGTGGGGCGCTGGGGCATGGCAGAAGCAGCCTAAGAGCCTCGGACGCCCACCTGCGAGGGACAAGCATTCGCCTGTGGTGGCCGGGCTGCAGCCCCTCCCTGTTCCTGCCTTCCCTGTCCACAGGCCTGGGGAAGCATCATCACTGGCCAGGCCCCGGCGTGCCTGTGGGCACATCCCACAAGACCCCAGGGACTCCCTCTCCCTGCCAGGACACCTCCTTGGCTCAGGCTCAGGGGGGCCTGGGGATCCCGGCTCCCCACCTTTCTGCCGTGCAACATTGATGTTGGGGTCATAAAGAGCACCTGTGGGCCAGGCGCGGTGGCTCAAGCCTGTAATCCCAGCACTTTGGGAGGCCGAGACGGGCGGATCACCAGGTCAGGAGATTGAGACCATCCTGGCTAACACGGTGAAACCCCATCTGTACTAAAAAATACAAAAAACTAGCCGGGCGAGGTGGCGGGCGCCTGTAGTCCCAGCTACTCGGGAGGTTGAGGCAGGAGAATGACGTAAACTCAGGAGGCAGAGCTTGCAGTGAGCTGAGATCCAGCCACCGAACTCCAGCCTGGGCGACAGAGCGAGACTCCGTCTCAAAAAAAAAAAAAAAAAAAAAAAAAAAAAAGCACCTGTGTCTGCCCCGCGTGGCTGCAAATGTCCCCTTGTTTAAGCACCCAGACGACAGCATGAGGAAGGGACACTGACCTGCCCTTTACAGACGAGGAAACTCAGTCCTGTGTGGGCGGGGGCCGCAGGCCGGTGGAGGGGACACGCATGGCACCCTGGCAGCCATGACACTGCAGCCCCACCCCTACCTCCTCCTCACCAGCATCTCCGTGAGTGCGGCAGCCAATGACAGAGGACTCAGAAACCTCTGCCCTCAGCCGCGCACCCTGGAATGAAGGTCCCTGGAGCAAGTGAGGAGGAGAAAGCAGACGTGGCTCAGGAAGATGCTGCCAGGCGCCGGCCCCACCCCAGGCCCTGGGAGCCCTGTCGGTTCTGACAGCCCTGAAAACACCACTGATTTCAGGCCCTTCCTGCGGGTTTCCGGTGAGGACAGCGGCTCTGAGTCGGCCTCATGGAGTCAGCGTCTGTGTTCTCAGAAATGCTGCAGGTCCATCCCCGGGGACACTGGGGGTCACTGGGCTTGCGCTTCGGGGGCCAGAGCCTCCCGACTCAGCTCGTGGCTCAGGGACACCGACTGTGCTGTTCCAGCTCACATCCCGCAGGTCTCCCTCAGCCCCCAGGAGGAGAGAGCAGCAGACAGAGCAGGGGCCACACCAACCACCGCCTTCCACCTGCTCCAGACCCCAAGTGGGCACAGGCACAGGCAGAGCCAAGGAGGCAGCCCAGGCCTGCCCAGCTCGGGGTCCTTTTCCCTGGTGAGATGTCCTGAGACCAGGACACACCCCATGCTGCCCGCCTCAGCTCACACCAAATCCATGGGCTCCAGACGAGGTTCTGCAGCCTCTGGCCCATGCCTCCCTGCAAATCCATAGGACCCAAACAAGGTTCTGCGGCCTCCAGAAGACCCTGGAGGGTCCTCCTCTGTCGCCTCACTTCCTCCTGGCCCCACTGACTGCACCTATTTTAGTTTTTACTGGAAGCAAAATTCACATAACCTAAAATTAGCCATTTTACACAGTACATGTCTGTGGTACTCGGTATGTTTGCAATGGCACCCACCCAACACCAACGGTGCCATCCCAGGTTCTCATCTTCACCCCAGTCAGAAACCGCTGGCTTCAGCGGCCCAGCCCCACCCTCCTCCCCAACCTCCCTCTGCCTTCAGGGGCCAAGCCCCCCACCTCCTCCCAGCCCAACACCCCCCATTCTGCTTTCTGTCTGTGAATTTGTCGTTCTGGACACGTCACATGGCCTTATTTCAGGGCTGAGCACAGGGTCCCCAGGTTTGTCTACGCAGTGGTGGCAGCGCATCCTTCCTTTAAAGGCTTTTCCCTTAAGAATGCAGAATATTCACACCGCATTTTCCCTGTTGTGGACATTCCGCATTGTTCCGGACGTGGACACTCCGCCCCCACCCCCCCCAGTGTGGACACTCTGCACCCTCCCCGGCGTGGACACTCCCCATTTTTCCCTGGCGTGGACACTCCCCATTTTTCCTGGTGTGGGCACTCCGCCTTCTTACTCATTCCTCTGGGCAGGGGTGCTGTTCGCCTCCCCTGCCTGGACGTTGTGAGTGAGCTGCACAAACAGGCAGTCAGGCACCATCTTCCTTTCTCCTCAGGGCCCTTTGGGAACCGTGCAGACATCCCGACCATGGCTGAGTGGGGCAGCCTGGCGGCAGGAGCCCCCAGACCAGCTCCGTCCACCCACACTCCCCAGAGTCCCACCGTGAGTCATCTCGAGAGTCTGCCAGGGCCAGAACCTCTAACAGGGATGACAGCCTCGGTGGTGCCCCAAGTGTCCACTACTAGAGCAGCTGGAGGGTCTGATGTGTGGCCCCCAGGGCCCCGGGGTGACCCGAGGAAGCCACTGCTCCAACCTCCCAAGCAGGAGCGTCACCCCAGCACGGCGCGTTCCAAGGCTGTGAGTTTATCTTACAAACACGCGAACCAATGACTTAGGAAATTGCCAAGATAATAAAGAATTTTACGTGGCTTCACGCTCTGCACTCCGATGCAGTGGGGCTTCCACGGGGAACCCGGGACAGCTGGGCTTCCCGGAGCCGGCGCCTTCACTCCGCCTCACGGGCGCAGGTGGGGCCACCTCTCTGACTCGCAGGAGGAGACGTCAACAGTGGCCACAAAAACGGACCTTTTGTCCCACCCGGCTCTGCGGGGGCTGCGAAATCTATCCTGGGCTCTGAGCAGGCCTGACCCACACACCTTCCTGACCGGCCGTCACCCTGGGGGTCAGGCGGGTGCTGCAGACCCTGGGGTTTGGCCAGATACCGGGCACAGGCCTGGGGGTCAGTGGGGCTAGGACAAGAGCAGGCTTTGGCCGGGGTTGGGGGAATGCCTGGAGTGCCTTAGGGCTCGATTTGGTTTGCTTTTTTGTCCCTGCAGTTTTAGAGAAGGAGGCAGGAATTCAGGAAAACCATTGGGTATGCATCACAGCAGCCCCAACCAGGGCAGCCCCTCAGACAGGAGCCCGCGTGTGAGCCCCAAGGCTCCAAGGATCTCGGAGGTTTCACAGTCCAGGCCGCTGTGGCCCCCACCACGGATACCCCGTGCCCACCCACCGTCCTTCCTGCTACTGAGGCCGGAGCTTGGGGCCTGAGACACCTACAGCCGGGGTGTCCAGCAACCACCACTGGCATGTTAGAGCTGCCAACAGCATGGATGCCTGGACAGGTGAGGACGAGGGCGCAGGCATGCCCACCCTTGTGCCGGGCTCGGGACCCCGAGGCCCAGTGCACAAGCCAGGGAGTGGGCAGGCCGGGCACCCACAAGCCATGGGGTCTGCCCCCCGGGCCTGCTGCTGCCCTCTTGCTGTCCTTACACCGCTGTGTCCTGGGATTCCCATCTGAGATGACCGCCCAGTGTCCAGGCCACTAGGGACGATGCTGCGGACCTGAGGTCACTGATCCAACCCCTTCTCCAGCCCTAAACAGAGTTCAGGGCTCACCGCCCTCATCACAAGCATGAAGAAGTGGGAGGACTCGGGATGGTGGGAGGGGCAGCTAGAGACCTGGGGTCCCAAGGGCCAGCTGCAGATGGTGGCATCCTTCTGGTTCTTTCTGCAGAAAAGAGTCTGATGGGTGCTTGTAGGGGCCGGAGGGAACGGCCCGGGCTGCCCTGACCAGACAGGGGCTGCTCCAGCCACTGCCAAGGGTCCCTTCTGCCAGCCCAAGTCTGCCTCTAGAAGCAGAGTGAGTCTCTCCAGAAACTTCTGTGGGCAGTGCACGCAGTGAGACCTCCGAGTCCTGCTTGCCCAGGGCAGTCACTGACATGTTGAGAAGCAGTGGCCCCTGCCCCCTTGCCCCCAGGCAGAGGTGAGGCAGGCGCTGCTGTGTCTCAAGGAGCAGCAGGAGGAAAAGTCTACAGGCAGCCTGGGTCCCTCTGTGGGGCCTACATTCCCACTGAGCATAGCTGGCGGCACTGTGGCCCCCTCCATGGGTACCCCACGCCCACCCACCATCCTTCCTGCTACTGAGGCCGGAACTCGGGGCTTGAGACACCCACAGCCGGGGTGTCCGGCAGCCAGCACTGGCACGTTAGAGCTGCCAACAGTACGGATGCCTGGACAGGTGAGGACGAGGGTGCTGGCAGAGCAGTGGCGTCAGCATACTTCCCAGTCAGGAAGGAACATTCCACCAACTCCCAGCGGCTCCCTGCAGACCGGCCAAGATAATGAAGGACAAAGGAAGCCTGAGGACCCATCCAGGCGGGGTCCTACAAAGGTGACCCCTCGACACAGCCAGCGGTCCCGGAGCAGGAACCCGGTGGGAGCTCTGGCAACTCCGTTCTGTGGATGGCACTGACCCCAGGCCGATCAGTGGACCCTGCTTCGGTGCAGTGCTGTCCGTGCGGGAGGTGAGCGAGCTACGGGAACTCTCCATACTGTATTTAAAAATTTTGTGAAATTTGTTCAAAATTAAAGTTTTTTTAATTTGAAAATGCCATTTATCCTAGGTCAATGTGTGCACCTCAGGAAGGTGTTGACGTCCCAACCCCCAGCACCTCAGAAGGTGACTTGTTTGGAGACAGAGAAAATCAGGTTAAGGTGCGGTCATGAGGATGGGCCTCACCCCAGCACGAGGCGTCCTTATGGAAAGGGGATCTAGAGACAGACAGGCACGCAGGGAGAGGCCGTGCGAAGATGAAGGCAGAGGTCAGGGCGGTTCTTTCTCAGGCCAAGGATCACCGAGGGCTGCTGGCCGCCACCGAGAGCTGGGGAGAGGATGGGACCGGTTCTGTCTCGCAGCCTCGGAGGAGCCAGCCCTGCAATCGGATCTTAGACTTCCAGCCTCCACAACTGCGAGGCGTACGTTGCTGTGGTGAGAGTCTCCAGTCTCTGGTACTTTGCAAACTCAAAGTGTGTCTAGGCAGATCTCGCATGTGCTAGGCCCAGCAATATGAGAATATGACCTGTTTTCATTTCTACCTGGAAAGGGGACAGCCTGGGCAGGGTGGTAGGCGCCGGGGGCGCTCTCCTGCCTTGTCGTCCCCTGCCCCGGGGCTGCGTGGCCCTGATGACACCCCCTGGGGACGGTTGTCACAGGCGCCCGCTGCTGCCGTGGGCTCCTGCACAGCTGGTGGCCGTGGCATCGCTGGTGCAGCGCTGGCAGCTGACATTGGCCCCACTCCCGGCCCAGACAGAGCCCATGCTGCCCAGCTCCCAGCGGAACTGCTTCTGCACTGAAGCACCAAGTCCTAGGAATGGTTCCCTGAGGCCAAACCTGTAATTTTATCGTTGTGTGAATATTCTGTTTGAACAGGAGATTACAATTTTACTTCCTGCTCAATAAACATCCCCAGTGTGGCCCCTGCTGAGGGAGTCATTAGCAGCCGTGTGGGGAGTGGGGATTAACAGTGGGTTCAGTGCAGCAGGAGCCGGACCCCTGCTCCAGGCTCTCAGCTGGCAGTCAAGGTCTCCTGCTTTACTGATAAACTTGTCTCCAGGGGCCGACACCCCTTGCCCAAGGGCTCTTGATCCTGTGCAGACTTAGAAGCAGTGCAAGGCCTCAGTGTGGGCCCTGAGCCTCGGGCTCTAAAGGGTGAATGGCACGTTCACGCCATCGTCTTTCCTGGAAATGACAGCGCCTGCCATTCAGGACATTACCCAGCCCCCGGCCTGATAGCCCATGACTCTCCGGTTCATAACACAAAATCACACTTTTCATCAAGAAGCTCGTATTCTCCAGATAATTCAAGAATCCACAGAGCAAATCCAGCACAGACTGTTTGCTCCCCAACGCCCAGACACATGTGCCTGCAAATTCCCGATGTTATGAAGACCTGCCCTGGGGAGGGGAGGCATGGCCCCAGATAACCCCAGGGCATTGATGACCCACATCCCAGACCCCGGACGACCCCAGGGCCCTGACAATCCATACCCCAGACAACCCCGAGGCACTGAAAATCCACGCCCCACACCCGAAATAACCCCGGGGCACTGACAACCCACACCCCCGCTGACCCCACGTCCCGGCTGTGAAGGGGCCGCCATCCACACCGCCTGCTCCAAGGGCTCTGCTGCTCCGGGTTGGACCTGCACGGCTCTGGGTTGCTGCAGGACTTGGGACAAGTGACTCAGTTCCCCGTTGAGCAGGACAGCATCCCAGCCTCCCTGGGTTACTGTGATTTCAGTAGTCAGTGACCAACGTTTCCTAAGCCCTCTTTCCGAGGCCAGACGCCAACCTGGAGGCTGCAGCGAGTCGCTTCCCTCATCTGCACAAGGCCTCAGGGCCCCATGGCCACCTGGCCCAGGTGTGGGCACCGAGGCGGGGCTGTGGGGTGAGTTCCCGGGTGGCCCATGGCTGGCAGTCGGCCATCGTGAGGGGTCTCTAGGTACGACACCAGGTCCTCCAGCCAGGGGCATCAGCTTCCCCTCGCTGACACAGGCCAGCAAAGAGAATCGCCGGATGTTTGAGCACCTCCTCGCCTTCCAAAACAAACAGAAAACCCATCCACAGCGTCTGTCAAGCAAAAGAAGATTCGCCAGAGTCCAGGGAAGCAGCTTGCTGGGAACCTGCCGGCTTTGCATCGAATGCCCCGAGTTCCAGAAACCCTGTCCGTGCTGGGCAAGCAGGCACCGTGGTTCACCCTCCCGGGATCCACATTTGTGCCAGGCCTGGGTGGAGGCCTTGGCCCTGGGGAGGGAGGCTGATCAGAAGCCCCAGCACTCTGAACCCACGGCCACGTGCGGATGCAGAGGCCTCTTGGGCAGTGAAAGGCTGCTCCTGAAGGCGTTTCTGGTTTTTCCATTTATAAAGCAGAGCGAGGCTATAAATCAGAAAAGTGTTTACAGGAGACACACAGCTGGCAATAACAGCTTTGAGGGGCCACGGCGTCTCTGTGACTATTTCATCTTCCACGCCAACTTAAACACCAGAAAAAAAGGCTTTCCAGCCGAGGGCCCCGCTGCACGGCCCAGCAGATCGAGAGCATTTGTAATAATTCATAGACTTCTCACTTTCATTTTTCTGCCGCCCAGGAATTACATTCCACTATTAAAATGCGCTGGGACTGCCTGGCCCGGCGGCTCCTGCGTGTTCAGACACAGGTCGGGCCAGGACCCTGCACCGCCCCAAGTGGGCTGTGGCTCCGGGGCCGGGCGCTTGCCCCCTGCTGGACACACGGTGCACTGCAGGCGGCCCAGAGGGCCCTCCCGAGCTGCGGGTGAGAAAATCCCGGCACAGGCCCACTTCCTCTGAGATGGCCACGGTTCCAGGTAAGACAACAGGCGAGAGGGAAGAAGCTGGCGTCCAGGCCCCTGTGCAATCACATCTGGTCCTCTGCAGCCCGTTCCTGTTCTTGGGATGCTGGCAGGGGGCACTGCCCCAGTTCAGGGGCACACAAGACCCAGATGGGTACAGGTAGGAAGGCCAGCTTGGTCGGGTTGGTGGGGGGGCCCGGGCCGAGGCCAGAGCCGGGACAGCCCCAAGGTGTGGTCGGGCCCTGGACCTTCCCTACTGCAGACCCCGTGGGTCCCACTCGCCTTCAGCTGAGGCTTTGTCACCTCAGGGCAAGTTGAGGGCAGAGCTAGGACCCCCCAGATACTGCCTGCCCTGCTCTCACCACCCCAGCCCCAGAGCCCCTGGCAGGAGGGACGGGCAGGGCCTGAGGGACAGGTCTCTGTGGTCCTCAGAGCCTCACCCACTCACAGTCAGGCATGGGACCACAGAAAGCCACATGCTTCAGTGGGACCACCCCCTGAAGGCCCAAGGCCGGTGCCAGGGGTCCCCACAACAGGACCCGGAGGCCTCTCTGACCCATCCTCCAGATCCAGCCTCTGGTGTGCACAAGCTGAGAGGCGATGCTGAGGGCAGGAAGGAGTAGGACTTGGGTGTCCTGTCTCACACACCCCTGAGGGACTGGCAGGGGAGGTGGGGCAAGATGGTGGAGCTTGTCAGGGGAGATGGCCAGCACATGTCAGCAGCTGTGCATTTCTAGGAGAGCACAACTGTGAGGAAGAAGAGTGATGGCTGGCAAGGCCCCTGGGCGGCGAGGGGTCCCAAGCCCAGGGGCCCAAATGCTTCGGGGCACAGTGACAATGCCACCACCTCCAGGAAGTCTCCCCAGACTGCACTGCCCAGCGGCCACTCTGAGCTGACAGCACCTCCCCTGAACTCCAGCCCTGGGAGCAGCCACTCTCCGGCTGCATTACCCTCTAAGATTCGGGAGGTTTGGGGCGAAGTCCCAGAGGTTTTTCAGGAAACAACCACTAAATGGATGAATGAATGATGAAACCTGCTGCTCAAGGGCTGCAGACCTGGGCTCTCCCTGCACTGCCCAGGCCCTCAGGGCTGCACCACCCAGGCTGGGTCAGGCCACACACCCAAAAAGGCCCCTGCCAAAGCCCTCCCACCCCAGAAACAGAAGAAGGGGCCGGCAGCCACCCCTGGGCCCAGCCCCGGCCTCCCCGCGCAGGGTCCCGGCGCCCCACCAATGTCCTCCCCTGTCCGGGGTGGGTCAGAGATCTCCAGGAGTCTCCAGGGAGCGGAGGCGATGCCCACAGGCGGTGAGCGCGTTCTCAGGAGCAGGTGGGCAGGGGCCTTGCAGACTCTTCGTTTCTTCCTTCCCTTATCACCGTTAGCCATTTTCATGGGATAGAGATACAGAGGAGCTCCCATTACAAAGCACCATTAAACTGTCGTCTGTGCAACTGTGTGTGAAGAGGCATCGGATAACGGTCAGGGCTGTACATGCCTGAGTTGCTGGCCCTGCACCCGGCCCAGCACTCCTAGAGAGAGGCCTCACCTAGAGAGACAGGCCTGCTTCGGCACCCAGCACCACTGCCCAGCCCGGCCAGCCCCCCTAAAGGACACTCACTGCCTGGGCAGGACAGCTCTCGGGCCCAGCACACCAGGAGGGCTCTGAACCAGGCCAAAGGTGGTGGGAAGACAGAGGAACCGTGAAGAACAGATGATAGTCCAGGCTAGGGAGGAGGTGGCTGGTGTCCCCAGAGGCAGAGCCACCCCCCACAGTTAAGGGGGCCACCTGCTCACGGCGCCATGGCCAATGCAGGCCCCGGAGTCAGGCCAAGCTCTCCTCTGCCCCAGCTTGGTGTTCAGACCACCAATCCTGCGGCCACAGGAGTGAGGTGTAGCCCCAGACCCTGGTGCTAGAGGGAAACTGAGGCTGGGGTAAGACACCAGAGGTCAGGCAGGCCTAGACCCCACCCCATCCCCAAGGGGAAAGAGCTGTCCTTGGACCCACCATTCCCCTTCAGTGTTTCTAAGGACCATGGGGATTTGGGAGCCCCAGGGGCATGACTGGGGCGGATGCTCAAGGCTGGGAGGAGCTTCTTAGGGTCCCCAGGGTCCACCCCACCTGGCCATGCCCAGCCCACAGGTGCTCAGGCCCCAGGCCAGGGCGGACTCAGTAAAGAGGCCGGTGGGCAGGTGGGAGGTGGGAAGGGGGTGTCACAGCCCGGTGTCTGGCCTTTCCGGAGATGGGGACCAGGCCTTGAAGGAGGCTGGATGTGGTTGGGTGGGGCCTGGGCAGCAGGGCATGGCTCCGTGGGGGGCACATGTGGCATCTGGCAGGAGGACGGAGCTGCATCTGAGCAGAGCACACAGGAGCCTGTGTCCCTGCCTACAGGTGGGTGCACATGAGGCCAGAACATACCAGGAGCAGCCAGGTGGGTTCCCAGGACTCAGGAGGCAGCCAGGCTCAGGGAGCAAGACGAGGGTGCCTCCTGAGGACAGAGGAGGCCCAACCAACCCAACAGACACCCCCAGACAGAGGATCCTTAGAGGGTCCCAGATCTACCTAAGAAACACCCCCAGACGGGGGGTCCCAAACTCACTTCAGAGACACCCCCAGACACAGACTCACCTCAGACACCCCCAGACAGAGGGTCCCAAACCCACCTAAGACACCCCCAAACAGAGGATCCCAGATCCACCTAAGACACCCCCAGACAGGGGTCCCAAACTCACTTCAGAGACACCCCCAGACAGAGGGTCCCAGATCCACCTAAGACACCCCCAGACAGAGGGTTCCAGACTCACCTAAGAAACACCCCCAGACAGAGGGTCCCAGACCCACCTAAGACACCCCCAGACAGAGGGTCCCCAACTCACAGGCACCCCTTCATTCACCCAGCTGTGACTGGTGGGCCTGAGCCCAGGCCCAGGGCAGGTGCAGTGAAGACCCCACCCAGACCCAGGTCCCCACACACACTGGCCACACCCCTGCCTTGGGCATGACCTGGGCTGAGCTGGGGCAGAGGCTGCTGTCCAGGGGGCTTGGTCTAGCAGCTCCAGAGTGCTGGGCGCTGGGGGCAGCCTGCTCACCCCCTCTCCTCTCTCCTCCCTGAGAGTCAGTGGGAGGTGAGGGGAGAGGGCCTGGGAACCAGTGGCCAGGGTCAAAGCCCAGCTCAGTCACCAGGCAGCCAGGGCCAGTCCCTGACAGATGAGGGCCACCTGGCCCAGCCACTGTAAGGGTGGGGGCAGGGTGGTGTCAGCACCCAGAAAGGCCACTAAGGAAGCCACAGAGCCCAGGCCACCGAGCACAGCGGGGAGAGGAAACCGCCTGGCCCAAAGGAAGGGAGCGAGCAGCCCAGGGGAGGCACTGTCCAGAAGCCAGCACCCAGGGCCCCTCTGCAGGATCAAAGGCTGTCCAAGGGCACGGATGCCTCCCCACTCCCACCCTGGCGCTCACCGACGCACCCGCTCAGAAATACAATATTTGTAGGGTCTTTTTCATAAAGGTCTTTATGGGTTTGGAAATTTAAACACCACAGAGCCTGAGTTGAATTGGAAAGCAAACGTCTCTAAGCTTGTACATCTTAGAGGAAAAAAATTCAATTAAGTGGGATTTTAGCTGTTTCAATAAAATTGGACTCTCCCTTTTCAAGATAAGAGCTCTGTGGCGTAGAAGCACCTTTATGTGCCAGGAGTATCCACTTCTCCTAAACGCGTAATCCCGGCTCAGGACACAATGCCCACAACAGGAAATCAATGCATAGTCGAATCAATTTGAAAATATAAAATAAACTAATATATGAGTGGAAAATTGACTTCCTATGGATTAAAAGCAGCACAAATAGTAGAAAAATCTAGCTTTTTAGCAAAAGGAAGCGGGTTGGGAGGCGGGGGCCTGGGAAGGGCCCGGGAAGCCCTGCATGCTTGGAGGATGGCCCTGGGGCCCACCCAGCCAAGGAGAATGCAGGGTGCCCGGCCCGAGGCTCCAAGGCTGCCAGGCGGCACTGGGCCTTGAGGCCCCTGTCACGAACGCACATAAATGCTGCTGTCATAACCACTGATCGGAAGAGTTGATAACGGGACTGTTTTTAAGGGCAGCATAATAACAACCGCTTCGCAGGTACCCATGGCTCCTCTCCTCCCCAGCACAGCTTGGGGTGATGGCGTGAGCTGCCTGCCCAGGGGATGCAGGGAAGAAACCCACAGGCCCGAAAACATGTTCAGCGATGCCTTCTCCACATCACCGCCCCCAGCCCAGATGCCTGGGAAAGAATGCTAGAGGGGCAGCCCCGCCAGCTGGTGCAAGCATGGCGTGCAACATCCAGGAAGCTGAGCAGGATGGCGAGGCCGACGCACCCACCATGGGGCTCCTGGAGAGAATGGGCAGCAGCCCGATGAGACCTGCCGGCGTCTCAGCCGGGCCCTGCACCTCCGCAGCTGCGAGACGCAAGGCCTCCTCTGAGATCTCCGGTCTGTGCCGCCTCCACCCTTTCGTTCAGACACAGCTATCGCTCTCCCCTGAGCCCCCATGACCCACAGCCCCTTGGCCTACGGGCACTCCTCCTCCAGGGAGCCCACTCCGTTGCCCCCCTCAGAGCCTGCTCCCACCCCCTCTGTGGCTGCCAGGCCACCCCCTCCCTGGCATGGAGCCTGCCTGGTATGGCCGGGGCAGCCACCATCCTCACCAGCCCTGGCCCAGCCTTGCTCTGCTAGTTCTGGGGTAGTCCAATTAGCATCCCCACTCCCCACTCTGACCCTTGATCCACTCAGCAAACCCTCGTGAGCTTGCGAAGATTAAATGAGAGAGAATAATACTGGCAGCTAACGCAATGTCCACAGGTGCCAACCACAGGCCAGGCGCTGATCCAAGCACCTTGCTGTGCGCAGGTCTCAGTGACAATGATGCTTAGAACTAGACCTGCCACAGAGTCAACAAGCATGGACCACCTGCGGGCTCCAAGCTGAGGGAGAAGCACATGCCGCCCCTGCCCTGAGAGCTGGCGTTGCAGGACAGAGTCAGGTATCAAACGAGCACACAGATACCAAGTAAAGTCTCCACCATCACACAGCAGCCGCCGCTGGAAACTGAGTTTGGTGGGGGAGGGGCCTCTCTGCCCAGGGACTGAGACCCCGGGATGGTGATAAAGGCCAGCACTGGGTCCCGAAAGGGACCCTCCCCAAGACCCCAGGGAAGAGGTGTCCTTGTTGTCCCATTTTACAGAAGAGTACACTGAGGCCTCCGGACGCTAGTGGGGTCCTCCCAAACCAGGCTCCCCATGTCTCTTTCTGGGCCTCTGACCACGGTTGATCAGAGAAGCAAATCTGTTGGGAGAAATCTCTGAGCCACAGAGCCCTGGCAGGGAGCTCCTGGCCGGGACCAGCCGGGCCAGCCTGACACTTCCTGCACGCCGGCCTCCCTGTCTCTGTGCTTTCGCCTGCGGCCTCTGCCTCTGCCTCTCTCCCTCTTGGCCTCGCTCCCTGGGTCCTGTCTCTCTCTGCAGACCGTCCTTCCCACTTCTCTAAGCAGCGGAGGCAGCCACTGCCCACGGCACCGAACTGCCTCCATGTGCATAGAACGGGAACCCCAGGGAGGGAAGCCTCTGCGTCCACGGAGAACCACCCCGGGGAGGGGAGCCTCCATGCAGATCCCTGAAGCCCGGGCTCCTGACCATGATCTGAAAAAGGGTCTTTGCAGATGTGGCTGAGGTAAGGCTCAAATGAGACCCTCCCAGATACGGGCAGGTCCCCCACCAATGCCGGTGTCCTCCTGAGAAGGAGCACAGAGGTGCCAGGGAGCAGCTGGCCAAGACAGAGGCAGAGGCTGGAGTGGCCCCTCCAAGCCAGGGGACGCCGAGGGTTGCCGCAGCCCCCAGGACCTGGGGGAGGCAGGAGGGAGCCCCGACCCTTCAGAGGGAGCCACGGGGCAAGTATCAAGTACCCCCTGGTGATGCCGGCTGGTGCCAGTTAAATTCCAGGTGGCTTCTGGGCTCCAGACCACAAGAGAACTCTGCAGTTTTAAGCTCCACCCCTGCCTGTGGTATTCATCCCACAGCCCCAGAGCAAGTTTCCTTGGGGGCCGTCCTGTGACTCCCTCGGCCACGCCCCGCACCTCACCCGGAGCCCCCCCCCCGCCCCACCCACCCTCAGGTCGCGCCCTCCTCGGCGGAGCCTCCCTGCAGGGCAGCAGCTCCGGGCCCCTCCTCCCGCCCTCCTCGGCCCCTCCCCCTCCCCCCTCCTGGCCTCACCTCGCCCCGCCCCTTCTCCCCAGGCCAGACACCTCCTGCAAGCCCAGGCTGACGCCAGGGGTGTGCTCAGGACGCGCTCAGGACAGGCGAGAGCGGCCGAGACTCCCGGGCCTGCAGGCCGGTGCCGCGTCAGCAGACGGGCTCGTTAGCGGAGTTAACCGTCAGGCATAACGAGGGGGAAAAGGCTCAATTTGTAAACATTTGGTCAATATGAATTAACGCCAACAGGATGGATTTGGGACCAGATTGGACAATGCCATTGGCTGCACCGGACGCACAGCAACAATAGGTAAATTAGGTCATCACTGAATCATCATGAGGAAAAGCGCCTAATCGGCACCCGCGCTGGTAGAAAGATTACGGTTATTTACAAAAACCATGCTGTTTGCAAATTTGTGCAAAATTATTTGTTCCTAGCAGAGTTTTATAGAGCTATCTGCACATTATCTCCACCCGAGATTCCCAGCCCTGCATATTAACTAATGTCTGCGGTTTAATTGGAAATAGAACAGGCCACATTGTAAATCGCTTTTCTGCCATCTGTCTCTGTCTCCACATGGGGCCGGAAGTGGAGGACACAGTGAACAGATGGATGGCAGGGATCCTGCACCGCCAGGCCCCACCTTACACCCCTCCAGAGCCTGGACTCACCTCTGCACCGCCCGGCCCCACCCTACACCCCTCCAGAGCCTGGACTCACCCCTGCACTGCCCGGCCCCACCCCACTCCCCTCCAGAGCCTGGACTCACCCCTGCACCGCCCGGCCCCACCCCACTCCCCTCCAGAGCCTCAACTTACCCCGGTCATGGCTCGACCCTGACGCCGGCCACAGCCACGGGCACTGGAAAGAACCAGCCTCTGCACAGCCACACACAGGGCTGGGGGCGGCCCTCAGTGGGCTTGAAGCAGCAACGGGCAGTAGTGTCTTCAGACCTGAAAGTTAAATAAGGCGACAGAGGCCACGTCTCAGCAGCCCACCCTTTGTGGGTCTTTCTTCAATCGAATTGACCACTGGAGCAAGGAGGGCGAAAAACGACCGGGAGCAAGGCGTCGGCCAGATGCCAGGGACTCCTGCGAGATCTTGGGTTACTGCCAGCTAAATTCCAGGTCCCGATGGCGCTCCCAGGGCTCAGCCTCACACCTCACTGGGAGGCAGTGGGATGGGCAGGGTGGTGCCTGTCCCTTCCTCGGCATGACCCGGGCCAGCTGTGTCTGTCAGGCCTGGATCAGCTGGTCTGGGAGGTGGACAGAGGGGCTGGGAAGCACGGAGGCCACTCTGGAGGGCTACCCATCACCTACCCTCCCCACCAGGCCTCAGAACAGCCCAGAGTCACGCTGCAGAGGGGGAGGCCCCACGAGCCTACATGACCCGTTCCCGCGGCCGATGCCCGCCTGGCTCACCAGGTTCCTCACAGTCATATTTGCATGCATGGACAACCACAACCACAGACGCCTTAACATAAAAAGCCCACGTAGGCCAGGTACGGCGGCTCACACCTGAAATCCAGCACTTTCGGGGGCTGAGGTGAGAGGATCGCTTGAGCCCAGGAGTTCAAGACTGGCCTGGGCAACACAGCCAGACCCTGTCTCAAAAAAAAAAGGAAGGGAGGGAGGGAGGAAGGAAGGAGAAAGAAAGAAGGAAGGGAAAGGAGGGGAAGGGAAGGGAGGGAAGGGGAGGGGAAGGGAGGGGAAAGGAGGGGAGGGAGGGGAAGGGGGGAAGGGGAGGGGAAGGGAGGGGAAAGGAGGGGAGGGAGGGGAAGGGCAAGGCAAAAAGGCCAAGTCACAGTCAGAAAGCCAGGGAGCACCTCCCTCTGCCCCGCCAGGGTCTGAAATCCACCTCTTCTTCCTTATAGCCCTAGGACAGATGTGACTGAAGATCAGGCTCCAAGGGTGACGCTGGGGTTTCCAGTGACAGCCTGAACCCAGTGCTTGGCCCTGTCAGCACTTTTATTCGGAGTGGGGCTTGGGCTAGGGGGTGTGTCCTGAGAGGGGGGATGGGATCTGGATGAACTGAGATGAATTCCGGAAGCTTGGAACCCCCCAAGCTCCTGGTCCCTGTGAGCCTCCCCTGGCAGCAGAAGCGGCCCCTCCCCCCATCAGAAGGGACCCACCCCCCGTGCTGCCCCCCACACCAGCACCCCCCACTGGCTGCCCTCGCCACACCCAGAAGGAAACTGTCCTGTCTTCCCTGAATACACAGCCTGAGGGACAGGAGACCATGCAAGGACACAGGGAAGCACCGTGGACGTGGATTCTGAGGGTGTCACACCAAGGGGGACAGGCCTGGGCTGAATGTTCCCACTGCTGCAGTTGGAGGTGGCTCTCAGAGTTCGCTTGGACTCTAGACTGTGGTGGCCTGATCCTGTGAGGCTGAGATGCCACAGCCTCCCTGCACCGTGGGAGGAGGAAGCCGGGCCACCTGAGAAGGATGAGGGAGCCCCGGGAGACGGCAGGAGGCGATCACATCAGTCGGCCTCACGTACAGCACAGAAATGGAGCTGGAGGTTCCAGTGTCTTCGCCTCCAATCCAGTCGTCTCATTAATGCAATTACGTCTTTTTTATCCTTTCTTCTATCCTTTCTGGTTTTTTGCTGTTGCTGTCTTTTGTTTTTTTGTTCTGAGACATGGTCTCACTCTGCCATCCAGGCTGGAGTGCAGTGGCGTGATCTCAGCTCACTACAGCCTCTGCCTCCCTGGTTCAAGTGATTCTCCCGCCTCGGCCTCCGAGTGGCTGGGATTACAGGCGTGCACCACCACGCCCAGCCTACCCTTACTTTTTAAATGTTTGTGGTGTTTGGCGCCACAGCTCTGCGTTACAGAAAGCCCAGGTGATGTCACACGGAATTTACCCCTGCATGGTGCCTGCAGGGATGGCTGGAGCCCGGGTTTCTGTCATGGGTGGGGGCTCACGGAGAGCTGCAGCATCCAAGGCAGACACCTAGGGCGTGGTCATGTGGAAGTCAGAAGTGGGCCTGGGCCCCCGTGCAGCGATGGTTGTGCTGGCCAGCTGCCCTGCCTCTCACCTCCACCCCACCACATCGGCCACTCTGCCCTGGGGCTGGGACTGACCCTCCACCCTTGCTCCCAGGCTCACCACCACTGCCCTCTGGTTGAGTCCAGTCAAGGGAGGCCCTGGCCACAGCCCAGAGGGATCGGGGGCCTGGATCCCTCCGCATCTATCTTGAGTGGCATTTATTCACCTCGGCTCTCGCTGGGAGGTGCCTCCTTCTTGATCCTCCTCTTCTAGGAAGCCTGGCCTCAGCTCTGCATCCCCAGCTCCAACTTCACCCCAGCAGCCTTAGGACGTGGCAGCAGCTCCCTGCCGTGGGCCGCGGGTTCCAGCACCACCTCGGTCACGGGGTCTTCAGGCACGGCCCGTCGAGTCACCCGACAGACTCGTAGGTTTGTTCCGTTTTTCAGTGCCCCGCGTTAGCTGCCTGCACAGCAGGCCCAGCTCAGCTTGTGCGTGGCTGCAGCGCCATTTTAATTATCGTATCAACTGCAAAATGTGTCACTTCTTGTTGTCTTACCGGGCAGTGTTTCCTGACTCCCTGCTGTGCGGTTAAATGAGTTACACGCATCTCTTCTCTCCTGAACTTGGCAGAGCTCCTCCTCGGCACCCCACACTCTTCTGGGGACTTGGGCTGCATCCGAGGAAAAAAACAGATATCACCACGCCCTGTGGAGCCTGCGTCCTAGTGTGGATGTGGCAGTCGGTCCACGGGACGCATGTGGGACCCCAGGTGAAGGTGACCACCGTGGAGGAAGGTGGGACAAGGCGGGAAGGACTGGGCGAAGGGAGCACAGTCACCTGGGGAGCGGCTCCAGACAGGGGACAGCAGGAGGCCCTCGCTGCAGCGCCTGGTGTGGGAGGCACAGTCAGGGTCATCGTGGCCACGGGCTGGAGGCCAGAGGGGTCAGGGCCAGGCTTCGAGGGCTGTGCTCTGTGTGATGGCCGCTGAGCTGCAGCGATGAGGTGGATGCCAAGGAGGCTCGGGCAGCCGAGAGGGAGCATGAGGAGAGATTGGGTTCTGTGCATTTCCGTGGTGCAGCCATGGGAACCTCTGCAGGATGAAGGGGCCAGGAGAAACTGCGGGGGCCATGGCGGGGCCTGGAAGGTCGGGCACCCCTCGCTGTGGGACGGGGACTTCTGGGCAGCAGGTGGTCGGGGATCGTTAGGATTCAGCCATGTTGAGTGTGAGAAGCCTCTGGGACAGCCGGGTGGAGATGTTGGAGCCTCCGGACTCACAGCCTGGAAGTTGCGGAAAGGAAGGGCTGGTCATGTGTGTGTAGCGTGTCCGTGAGTGTCTGCGTGTGTCTCTGTAAGGGATTCCGTGTATTTCTGTGTCAGTATCACTGTGTGTCCACGTGTGTCCACATGTGTCTGCATGTGGAATTCCGAGTACCTGGGTGTGTCCACGCGTGTGTCTGTTTAGGTGCTGCACAGAGGCTGGGTGGGGATGCTGACAACCATCCCAGACTAAGCCCTGTAGCCCCGAGAGGAGGGCGTCAGTAGCCTGTGGAGCGTGGCTGGGAGGGACCCCTGGAGCTGGAGCAGGCAGGTCAGGGTCACCGTGATTGTCTCCCATCCTGTTCTGGGACCCTGGGCCTCAGGGTCTGGGCCACCTCTCCCCGGCCTGGCGGAGCAGCTCTACAGCAACCCAAGTCCCCACCATCCGGACAGGGTCTGCCTCAGCCTCAGATGGCTTAGCCAGGCAGGGTGGGGCCGAGAGGGCAGAGGATGGGAAGCCCAGGCACCCACTTCCGCCGCCAGCCCCACCGGCCTCCCTCGTCTCTCCCAATGAGCCACGGCCTCGGAGTGTCAATTCTGCACCACTAACTCATTGATCGCCTTGCCCGGGTTAATTAATTAATTAGGGGCAGCCATGGAGCACAGTGGGCTGGGGCCAGGGAGGGACCCCAGCGCCAGGAGCTTTATTAGTACATAAAATGGGTGTTTAAAACCCACGCGGCCACAGGCGTGCGGTTGAGGCTTTTCATTAAACAAACCTATAACATTACGTGCCTCATTATGTATTTCGAGACTTCCCCTGCCTTCTGTGCTCCCTCTCCACCTGCCTCCCCGCGCACTCTAAGTGCCTATTTGAAATCAATTTCTCTAATAATGGACTTAATGAGCTCATCAATTAGAGCTGCCATAACCGAGTGTCGCGGGCTCTGCGGTTATCAGTTAAACTCTGGAACTAATTTCCATGCTTCATCTATCACGGGGCGCCCACGACGTGGGGCTGCTGCTCCGGGACGATAGGGAGACCCCAGGCCCTTCCCGCAGGCCGCGGGGCCGTCCCCGGAAGAGGACAATGAGGACAGGGTGGCCCACCTGGCCGAGAGCGGCCGAGGCGCGAGGCCGGTGTAATTAGCGGTAATGGATGGCCGGCGCAGGCCCAGATAAGACGTCGTTCCACATGGTCAGCCCCATTAGGCTGTTCTCGTCTCGCCCCAAACCCTCTAAATAACACCCCAGCGTCGTAGGAGGCCAGCTGCATGGGGCCTGTGGTGCCTCAAATCCTGGGGCTCCTGCCTGCTGTCCAGCCCAGCGCTTGTATGGGCCGGGCAAGAGCACCCATGGGCAGGCAGAGCTGGCAGGACCCCAGTGGTCAGGAAGGGAACCTGGAGAGAAGGTTCCAGAAGCTGACTGGGGACGGGCGTTGGGAAGGGAGGTGTCAGGACATCCAGGGCTGCTGCTGGACATGGCACTGTGGGTCCCCAGGTCTAACAGGCAGTGGCCTGGAAGGGGCTGCTGGGGGGAGGGCCGAGCAGAGGGAGGGTGGCCCGTGAGGGTGGGCAGGGCTGCGGCCTGGATGTTGAAAGCAGGATCTTCTCTGCCTGCTGCGCCCAGCTCTTGGGACAGTCTGGTGTGCAGTGAGGCTTGAAACAGGCAGACGGATGGACAAAGGGAAGCTCAGACAGCTGCCTCTGCCCTAACTAGGGGTGCTTCCCAGAAAAAGCAGACCCCGCACCTGAGGTCCTGGATATGGGGACGAGGACCTAGAGAGACCAGGGGCACCTGAGCCGCAGACCCAGGACTGTGTGTCTCCCAAGCCAGACACCTCCTGGACTGAAGGAGAGGAGGAAATGGGCCTCTTCTCTGGGGTACTCTTGGGGAACTGAGGCACAGAGCTTGTGCCTCCCTACCCAAGCCAGAGACCACAGGGCCATCTCCCCACGGGGTGAGTGTTTTCCACATGGTCCCTGCCCCAGCCTTGGCCTCTGCCCCAGCCTTGGCCTAGCCGTCTCTGCTGGAGTGGTTCAAGGTGTCCTCGACAACCCCATGGCTGGGCCCAGGGTCTCTGGGCAACTTCTCACCTGCCTGGCCAGTCCTCCCTGCAGCCCTAGGGGCCCCTGAGTCTCCATCCAAGCCCTGTACCCCCATTCCAGCCTCAAGCTAAGGACTGCCCTTCCTCCTGTCCTGCCCAGAAAAGCCTGAAACAGTTCACTTAGTCACCCCTAGGGACCCCCACCCATTGCTGCACAGGCCTCATGGACTTTGGAGAGCTGGGCATGGAGGCGAGGCGGGTGGGGATTTGGGCAGGGGCAGGTGAAGGGCCAGCATGGGGGCACTGGAGGAGCAAGGGGCCTGGGAACCACCTCTCCGTTCCACCCTGCCCACCCTTCCAACCCCACCCCGGCCCCAGGGTGTCTCTGGTGTCTCCACTTAGCCCCTGCCCCCTTCAATTTGTCATAATCAGCCCGGCTTTCTCATTAGCGAGAGGCCATTAATGAAGCTTTATCAGCAGCTGGAGGCCTGGCCCTTCCGCATCTCCGCCTCCCGGCCACCCTCAGGGCTGCACCCCACCCCTACGGTGGAGGCAGGAGTGACCCGTGTGGCACCCTCTGCCCCCGCTCTCCCCAGCACCCAGCAC
This sequence comes from Papio anubis, assembly GCF_008728515.1. Classification (NCBI taxonomy): domain Eukaryota; kingdom Metazoa; phylum Chordata; class Mammalia; order Primates; family Cercopithecidae; genus Papio; species Papio anubis. Next base: position 183,449,481 of record NC_044978.1, on the reverse strand, counting down.
ATCCAGGCCCAGAACTTGGGGTGATTTAGCCCCAGAGAGGATGGTCCCAGCGGCCCCAACCCTGGGGTGCCTCTGGTCACTGCACTAGGCTTAAGGGCACCCACCTGTGCCCCGCACTGCCCTGGGCACTGGAGCGAAGGCTGGAAGGCTAACCGGTTGCTTGTGGGACCCAGGGACACAAAGCAGAATGGTTGAAGGGGAACAGGTGCACGCCTGAGGGTCAGCAGGCTTCTGGGGCACAGGGGAGCCAGTGGGGATCTGAGCAGGGGAGGGGCGGGACCCCAGAGGCAATGTGGCCTCAGGCAGCAACCATGAAAAGGTGGAGAGGGCGGTGGGACAGGTGTGGTGTGTGCGAACAGCACAAGAGGAGCAGGGACGGGACCAAGAGGAAGCTGTGAGGAGATGGCTGATGGGAAGGCAGAGCTATGGGAGCTGTAGGGTGTCTGCAGGAGGAGGGAGACGTCAGCTGGGCCAGATAATGTTGTGGATGGGGGCGTAATTTGGGGCCTGAGACTTGCCCCCAAGGTTTAGCAAGATCACCAGGGTGACCAGACAGGAGCCCCCTTGATGTGGGTGTGGGAGGGCCGTGGAGGCTGCCCCTCCGTGGGACGGGGGTGGGCTGGGGTGGCAGGGAGGTGCACGGGGAGTGCAGGTCAGGGCAAGGTGCTTAAAGGAGCGGGACCAGCCTGTCTTTGCTGATGGCTGAGGAGGGGGCCCTGTGGGGTCAGTGGTCTGAAGAGGCCAGAGTGAGGGGCAGGACGGGGGAGACTGCAGATGCAGCCAGCTGGGCTGGGGGCCCTCAAAGGCGCTCCCCCTGCCCCTCAGCTCCCCAGCACGCCAGGCCTGCTTGCTGATGCAGAGCCCTCGGCAGCCAAGCTCTACAACCTCCTGCACCTGGCGTCCCTCTCGGAGCTGAGCTGGCATCATCTTCCCCAGCTGGGGCCAAGCCCTGTCCAAGGCCTCCTAGTCCTGGGGACCCTGGGCCTTGCTCCCTGGGTCCCACGTAGGGCCATCCTTGGCTGTTCTCTGGGCCTCCGTGTTGGGGGCCTCTCGGCAGCCGTCTGGTTGCAGGTCAGAGTCCCCAGAACATCTGCTTTTGGTAGGCAGGACCCTGACCTTGCCAAGGCTGGGCCCCTCTGGCAAGGCGGGTAAATGATGGACGAGCAGTGAGGGGCCCAGCCCCACGCGGCTGCTCACAGCCTTTCCCTCGCCCTCACCTCTGCCCACCCCCAAGGCCACTCCCCTGCAAGCTCAGACTGGAAAACCCCACGGCCCGTCAGCCTCGAGAGAGGTCAGGGCAGTCAGTGACAGCAGCTCTAGGCATGAAAGCCACTCAACAGCCCTGCTCCTCAGCGGTCTCCCAGAGCCATCAGCTCAGAGCCAGACTGGGTCATTGCTCAGCTGGGCCAGAAATGGGGGTGGGGGGCGTCATTTGGGGCCTCAGACTTGCCCCAAGGTTTAGCAAGGTTTAGCATCCCCTGCAGGTGGGGACATGTCCACACAGGTGAGGTTGCCCCTGGAGAGGACAGAGGCCTCTATGTGGGTGGGATCCTGGGGTCCCAGGCCTGGCCCTGGCCTTGTGGGGTGAAGACCCTGCAGGGGGCCTTCTCAGTCTCTTGGCCATAAATCAAGCCCCTGCAGGCGGGTTGGCTGTGGCTCAACCTAATCACCCCATGGCTAGACATTCCTGAACCCAGGTTTAGGAATGTTGTTCTTGGTGTCCAGTGAGACTGCTGAAGCCAGCTTCAGGATGTCCACAGGCCTGGGCAGAGCGAGTGTGTGGCCCCGCAAGTGCCCCATGGGGACAGACGGCTCACCTGCTGCCCACAGAAAGCATCCAGCGGAGGGGCAGAACTGGGCTCTCCAAGTACAGAGAAGCCAGCACACTGGGTCACGTGTGTGCACACCAGCCTCCTCCACCTGTCCCTAGGGACTGCTGTAGAGGTGCTGGGACAGCCTGAGGTCCCACAGCCCTGGGAAGGACCTCAGATCCAGGACAGTGATCCCCTTCGTCCCCAGGGGGGAGGCAGGAGCCCCACCTGCAGAGGGGGAGGCTCTGCGGAGCCCACGGGTAGTCCGGATTTTGTCTCGTGGGCATCAGACACAGATGCCATCTGTGCTGGAGCCCGCCAAGAAGAGGGTGGAACCAACCGCAGGGCTGCCAGCGCTTCCCGAGCTGATATGGACGCGGCACCAAGCGGGCCCGCAGAGCCACCGCTAAAGCCGCAGCGCTGCCAATGCGGAGATGAGAATGCCACGGCGCCTGGGAGCACCAGGGAAGGCTGCCAGGCGTCCACTCTCCCGGGAGAGGTGAGGGAAAGGGTAGATGAATGCTGGGAGCTGGTAAATCCAGACTCCCCAGGACCATGATCAGAGGAAAGCTGCAGGGCAGGCAGAGGGGCAAGGCTCCAGATGCAAAGCATTCCGGCGGGCGGGACTCTGGGTGGGGCGGGGCCCCAGGTGGGCGGGGATGTGGGTGGAGTCACAGGTGGGTGTGGTTCTAGGTGGGTGTGATTCCGGATGGAGCGGGAGCTCCAGGTGGGTGCGGCTTCGGTGGGTGTGGTTTTGGGGGGAGTCACAGGTTGGGTGTAGCTCCAGGTGAGCAGGGCTCCCTGTGGGTGGAGTCACAGAGGGGGGCTCTAGGGGAGGTCCAGGCCCAGATCTCTCTTCTCCTCAGGGAAAGCCTGTAAGTCAGCCCCTCCTTTGTGACCCTCCTGGAGCAGGGGCTGGACCGGCGCCCCCCCCACCCCCATCAGGTCAGGCACCCACTGCCCTTCCACATCTGCTGCAGCCTCGGCTCTGGCCTCTCCTCCTGACCCTTTAGACATCGGGGCCTCCCTGTCCTTGGTGCCGCTCTGGGTCCACCTTCAGTCTGCTGCAGTCCCAGGTTTCACGGCATCCCACCCCGCAGGGCTCAGACCTGCACATGTGTGCAGCACCTTTCCCCAGAACCCTGCCAGAGCCCAGCCCCTCCCAAGGCAGCTGGAGGGGCAGGGCTGGTGGTACCCGGGACCGGTGGAGGGCAGACCAGTGGAGGGAGAGGGAGGGGGGAAGGTTCAGGACCGGCGAGCGGGCGCTGGCCTTGCAGCATGAAGGACCTGGAGCTGCGTGAGGCCCACCCACTCCTCGCTTCGCAGGGCGGGGAGCAGCCTCACCTCCTGCCGGAAGACAGACCCCATCCTCTGAGCTCCCCTCCCACCCCTGGCAGCAGCCCTGTCTCCCGCCATCCCCCACCAGAGACAGCGCCTGGGGACCTTCAGGACCCTCAGCAGCCCTGTCCCCCGCCATCCCCCACCAGAGACAGCGCCTGGGGACCTTCAGGACCCTCTGCCCCCTCCTCCAGCCCAAAAGTTGGCCATGGCCCCACAACCCAGGCTGAAGGGGTGGCCCTGGCCACGCCCCCGGTGCCCAGCAGAGTCCTGGGATCTCCTCTCTCTTCAGCACCTGCTCCCCCTCTTCTGAGGCCACACACCCAGTCAGATTTGGGGGGTTGGAGAAACCCCTAATCCTGACTTGGGCTCAGAGTCCCTCCTCAGCCTAGGGCCAAATATTTAAAACACCTGGGGCCAGGACAGCCCCAAAGGCCCCCAAGGACCTACCATAGGAACAGTCCCAGCCCAGGGCCCCCGGCCCATCTAGCCTCCCTCCACACATGGGTGGAAGGTGCAGGGGGATGGAGGACACACGTGTGGTCAGGGGAAGGGCTGGGCAGCATCCCTCCCCCACCCACGTCTTGGACCTGCCCAGCATCACGGGGTCAACCTCCACCCCAGCTCAGCCCCAGTGTGTCGGGCCAGACCGGCTGTGGAGGCGCAGGCAGGGCCGGCAGGGACGGGGTTAAGAGCACCGCGCCTCCCAGGCCTCCCTCCTCGTTCCCTTTGAAATGGCTCCCTGGTTCCAGAATGACTCTGGCTTCCCCTCTTAATCTGTATTTTACGAGTGAGAAGGTTTGCATTATGCAAATCGTTAGATAGGAACAGGTGACATTTCAGCAAAGAACACGGCAGGCGGCGGCCTGCGGCTGCTGATTTAGACATTAGTATTTGTCACCAGGGCGGCGGGGGCGGAGGGGAGCTCGGCCACGGAGGGCTCCTCACACCTTAAGGTGGAAGTCTCCCAGCCGGAGCAGGCCCGGCCCGCACACCCTGAGGCCTCCCAGTGACCAGCGCAGCCCCCGCGGAGCTGCCTTCTGTGCACCAGGCCCCGGCTCAGCAACACCTCCCGGAGCTCACGCCGCCACCGGGCAGGGCCAGCACAGACCCATTTTACAGATGAGGAAGCCGATGCCTGGTGAGATGATGAGCGGGCTGGGTCTCCGGCTGGAGAACGGGGCAGGGTCCAAGCCAGCCAGGAGTCTCCCCACAGCAAGTGTCCGGAGGGCCCACTCGCCGCGACTGCACAGCTCATTCTGCGGGTCCTTCCTCCAGCAGCGCCCCCATCCCATCTGCAGCCTCTCCCATGCAGCCCACAGACAGCCTGGGGCGGCCGGCCCACCCCACCCGCACCGCCTCCCACCCGCAGCCCCATGGCGCTCTCCCGGGCAGGCTGTGCGGCACCATCCATCATCCACTGTCAGAGGCATCCGCGTCCATTTCCCGGGAAGTTGTTTGAGGGGAAATGCACGAAAGAGAAGGGAGCGGCCACACACTTCCCAGGGCGCCCCAGCGAGCCCTTCAATTTTCCAGCTGCCTGAGAACGGCCACGCGAACCAGCTCTGAGGGGCATTAGAAACGCCAGGCCCTGGGGTCCTCCAGAGGCTGGGAGGGCCGCGGCAGCCACCAGGGCAGGCTTTCTCAGGAGCCCCATGGGGGCTGTGGGCTGCGCCACACAGCTGGAACACGGACAGCAGCCCCGGGCGGACCCTCCCGGCACAGGCCCGGCAAGCTGCTGCCCGGCCTTCGAGGTCTCGGGTAGGCTGAGCTGGTTGGTCCTGGGGCTCCTGTGTGGCCGTGGGTCTGTAGGAGCTAAGGGCGGTGTGTCCTGGGGAGCCTGCAGGGCACGGGGCAGGGCCCAGCTCCCCACAGCCTGCCTGGTCTCTCCGACCTCTGGCTCTGAGTCTGCAGGATGCGCAGCGGGCTGCAGCGGGCTCTCCCCTGTGTTTCTCAGAGGCTGGGCAGCCCTCTGGGGAGCTCAGGGGAGTTTGGGGTGCTGTGGTCCAGGAGGACCTGGATAACCTTAGATGACCTTGAAGGCCTTTTGGCTCAGATGACCCTGGATCCCAGGGGTGTGTGGGCAAAGGCAGGAAAAGGCCCATGAAGAGAAGCTGGGCCTGTTGTGCGAGGAGAACAAGGCCAGAACCAGCGGCAGGGCTAGGATGGCAGCACTGAGCAGCTCCTCTGGTGCAGGGCGTCCCCTCCTGCCCTGTCCTTGCCTGTGGGGGAGGAAAGGTGGGGCAGCGGCAGAACGAGGTAGGAGCCCTTTGTGGAGCTGAGTCGTGAGGCTGGCCTCACCCACCGCGAGGCCCCCCAGGCCCCCGGCTTCACACAGCAACCCAATGGCGTTGCTTTTCTTGGGGAGACTTTGGGGCCGAAATGAAGTTGCAGGGAACATGCCAGGGGGAAGGCAGAACCCTGGACACAGCCCAGCTCTGGGGCACTGTCTGGGGCTCACAACGCCTCTAAGACACCTGCGTAGGGGGCGCATGGCTGGCTTGCAGCTGGCAGATGCCCTTAGATGCACCTGGCTGAGGAATCTGCTCAGATCCTCAGCAGATCTGCCTGGTGCTCACAACCCCACTCCAGGGGCTCCTGACACTGAGAGGCGGGGATATTGACTTTGTGGCTTATCTAGCAGAGTTCCTTAGGCCACAGAACTTTGGGTTCTGGACACCTGTTGGGGGGTCCCTGTGTAGGAAGAGGGTGCAAGGGCGCAGAATTCCTTACTTACGCCTGGAAGTGTGCGGATAGAGTGTTTAGCGGAAGGGGTGGCTCAGTCCTCAGACATCACACAGAGTAGGTCATTCAGCCACTCAACAAACACAGGGATCCAGAGGGGACAAAGGAAGTGGCCTGGCCAGGGTGGGCTGAGCACCCTCCATGTGCCTGGCACTGGGCTCGGTGCCTGGTGCCAGGTGCCGGTGCTGCCAGGGCGAGAACATCTCCAGGTCCTGGCACTGGCAGGAGGAAGGTGTCCCTGGAATCGAGGCCTTGTGCTCGCCGCCCTGAGTGCTCTGTCCTTTGGGTCCAAGTGTGCTTTTCATTGCCACAGCCCCACGAGGCAGAAGGGCCTCCTCAGCAAGGCGCTTGGGGGTGACTTCCTGCTCCTCGTGGAGCCCTGACCCTGGACGGGCGAAGGGAGAGTGTAACGAGTGCATTGTGCAAGGAGGTGGAAAGCTGCTCTCTGGGCTGCCTCGCCTTTCTCTGGGCAGCAGCCACCCCCATTTTCCTCGCCCTGGAAAAAGTGTGCCTGCAGCAGCTCCCAACACACATGGAATAAACAGGCACAGAAACACACACATTGAATCCCGTTTTTCTCTTTTTTTTTTTTTTTTGAGACGGAGTCTCGCGCTGTGTCACCCAGGCTGGAGTGCAGTGGCACGATCTCGGCTCACTGCAAGCTCCGCCTCCCAGGTTCAGGCCATTCTCCTGCCTCAGCCTCCGAGTAGCTGGGACTACAGGCGCCCGCCACCACGCCCGGCCAGTTTTTTGTATTTTTAGTAGAGACGGGGTTTCACCATGTTAGCCAGGATGGTCTCGATCTCCTGACCTCGTGATCCGCCCGCCTCGGCCTCCCAAAGTGCTGGGATTACAGACTTGAGCCACCGCGCCCGGCCTCCGTTTTTCTCTTAAGCACTCGGTGGGCTGAGGCCTGGTGAGATGGGAAGACGGTGGGTCCCTGGCCGCTCTGCCTGGGAGCTGAGCTGTGGGGTCAGGCGCTGTGACACCTGGAGGAGACAAGAGCCCCGCACCCTGGCGCCTCCCACACCCTGAGTTCTCAGCCTGGTCCCCCATCCCAGCCCCACCACCACCGCCCGGCAGCCACAGCGACACCCCGGCGCCCCCAGCAGGGGAGCGTCGTCCGGGCGTCTCTTTCCTGGGATCCCAGCGCTTTGTAGTGACATTTAAGATGAAAAGAAAGGGAAGTCCTCCCTGCTCTAATGTGTACAGTTCAGGTTTGAAATTAGCATGAGAAAGCGAAACACTTGCCTTATCTCCTCGAGTGAATGGGCCGG